>NC_081414.1:863396205-863696205 GCF_030272615.1 Cryptomeria japonica | reverse complement strand
CAAAAAGAGACAAGGCGAGCCCACGTCAAAGGGTAGGTTCGACCTTGCTCAGGTGGCACGAGAAGTGGTGCATAGAGGGACTCACAAGAAAACCAAAAGGTTCCATGTTGTGGATATGCATGGCAGAGATCTACGTGACAAGATTCAAGGGTTTAAAATATAATTTTAGACTATGGTGAAAAGATAGAAATTTAAATGATTGACCTGTAGGGGGATTGATGACTAAGGGATTATTCTTTTTCCCTAATATAGATATATTATATATCATTGGAAAGCTCTTAATCTACGGAATCCATTCTTGCAGTCAAGCGTAAGCCATGGAAAATATTTTTGGGATAGTTACCTCAGGATCTCAGATTGGATTTTTTCAGTTTGTTAGAAAGTTTTTCCATAGACCAAGTTGTACGAAACAGTTAATTCTGAAAGATAGGGTAGTTGGCATTATCAGAGAATGAAATCTGATTTTATCCTCCCTTCCTTCTTATTCAAGGGTCTTCTCATTTTGTAGAGGTTCCATATTTTTGGTGAGTGAGGCTCCTGAATCTTGATTTCGAATTTTGAGTTTTTTCCAAATGTGTAATACAATGTCTCTTTTCAAGTAATAGAGTATCTTCTTGCTCTAGATGTTTTCTATTGCAGGTCACATATATGTAAGGCATATATACAGTTTATTGGATTATCTCTAGGCCTTCTCTTATTTTCAATGAATCCAGTCTTCAAGGGAGTTTGGGGTTTGTCCTCTCAAAGTAGGAGTGTAATGGGTGTTCTTAGGTACTCTTCAAGGAAGAGTTTAAATTCTATGAAAAATCATTTTGGATATAGGATAATGTTTGGATATGTATGATCCTCTATTGGATTTTATAATATATTAATGTTAGGCATTAATATAGGGATATCTTTCTCAATAAATTGGATTTGCAATAGAAGTTTTCATTTACAGTTTGATGTATGACTCCATTGCCTTGGATAAGGCACTGGTCTTGCAGATTCTAGGGATTCTTAGACATTTTAAATTATCAAGTATCCATTTTATTTTATGTTTGTATTTTTAAATGTTCCATCTATCTCATTCTCCAATCTAGTTGAGATGTCAATGTAGATCTAGCCCATCTACAATAACCTCCTTGTTTTTTATCCTTTTGAGAGTCATCTTCTTTTATTGATGCCATATGTCTATGACTGGTTGTATTTTATGCATCAAATGGTGTGCCCCCCTAGGTCTAGCAGAACCTAAAGTGTAGGAGGATCATTAGGATCCTATGTTATGTTTTCCAAGCCCTGAAGCATTTCATTGATTGAGATTGGCTATTTCATAGATAGTTTGCAGGTGAACTTGGGTTTCTCTTTTCTGAGAACAACATGTGGCACATAGACAACTGCATGAGAATGAAGGATATAGTGCCTAAATTTATTTACAACTTTCACAACTTCATATGCTTTCTTTTCCATCAACAAATATTTCTATTCATGTCTCTTAAGGGGAACACATGAAGGATATTGAAACTTCTTCATTTTTTTCATTCTTTTGTAACTAAATCCCTGACATGGTATGTTCTAAGGCATAACAATAGATGATAAAATCTTTCTCAAAATCTGGATTAACAAGAATATGTGCTTGAGCAATGGTTTCCTTTATTTATTTGAATTCTTTCTTTCCCTCTTTATTCCATTTGAATACTTGCTTTTCACTCATCAAGTTTACAATATAACTAGTGATTTTTTCAAAATTCGGAACAAATCTCCTCAGAAAATTTACTTGCCCAAAGAAAGACCTGACTGCATTTTTGTTCGAAGGTAAACTTAAATGCTGAATTGCCTTTACTCTCTCAAGATCCACTCTAACTCCTTCTTTAGAGATAATGTGGCCAAGAAATTTACCTTCTGTAACCCCAAACACTAACTTTTTTGGGTTCAACGACACTCCATGTTCTCGACACCTTTGGAATACTTGCCTCTAATCTCTTAGGTGATGCTTTCTCCTCTTTGAGAAGGTAGTTAGGTCATCAAGATATACAACAATTATCTTGTCTTTTAGATGACCAAAAGATAAGTCCATAGCCCTCTGGAAAGTTGCCCTTGCATTTATTAGACCAAATGGCATCCTATTGTAGTTGAAAGTACCGCAAGGAGTGATGAAAGCAGTTTTATGCTAGTCACTTTCTAAAACACTGATCTGATTATAACCAAAAAAGCCATCAAGCATAGATATCATTTCTGAACTTGAGACTTTTTACAAGATATGATCCATAGAAGGTAATGGGTAATTATCTTTGAGAATGGCTTGATTTAAATTTCTAAATTCCACACAAATTCTTATCTCTCCATTTTTCTTACAAACGGGGACAATGTTGGCTATCCAAGTAGAATGGTGAATAAGATATATGATTTTGGCTTTCAACATCTTGTCTACCTCCTGAAATATTGCTTCAACTACTTTGGGTTTAAAATTTCTAAGTTTTTGCTAGAAAGGACTCATTCTATGTTTGAAAGGAATGTGATGTTAAAATGTACTATCTTGGGTAACTATCTTTTGAGTGTTATTACATCATTCATAAGTCTTTGAATTACAGGGTCTGAAGAAGTAGAGGATTGTACATTGGCCACTTGTACTTCTCTCTTCCATTTTCCCACAGGGATCAAGTCATCCTCTAATTCAATAGCAAGTGTTTTAACATCACTTGGAATTGCAACTCTTTGTCTACGAATCAAGACACTTATCTTTGAGGGCATATAATATATAAAAAAACATTTCAATTTATCATATGAAGGTTTTTGATTCGTAGGAATCTTATGAACTATTTTATCAAATTTAGCCATGAAATCTCTCATAGATTTGGGGATTTCCTTTTTTAATTGAGCTAACTGAGCCAAAAGGGAGTGCTCATCCTCTACTACTTTGAACCTAGCTTCAAACCTAGTTTTTAAATCTTGCCAGTTTGTTATTACACTATTTGGCAAATGATAAAACCAATCTACAACATTCCAGTTAATGTTTGTACAAACAACCTTACTACAAAATCTTCATGTTCGATAGCTATTACACCAAATGCTACAATAAATGGATTCAAATTTTCATCAACTGTGACCTTCCCATCACCACTAAACATAGGCAAGTGATCTCTTGCTCCTTTGGGTAAAGCATTCAAATTTTGACCTAGATTAAACGGACCTATTGTGCCCCCCAAGGATTCTTGGCTGCCATTGAAAGAATGACATTGAGAGGTGTTGGATTGATTACACTAGGTAGGGAAACACCATGCAAGGTTAGGGCTTGACAAACTGAGGATACAAGGAGTGAAGGAGATGGAGAAGGATGTCTACTTCTTGCTCATCTCTTAGGTGAAAAGGACGACTGAAAAATGTAGGTTTTGTAAGTCTTGAAAAAAAGAGTCAACTATTCCTTCACGCCTCTAAGACCTAGTATATCTTCTTGGCTCTAGCTTGTTTACAATGCAAAAATTTAATGGCATCAAATATACTCTTCAAGATTGACTAGCTAATTCTTTGTATCCTATAACTAGGCAACCAATCTTATTATTTGACTCCCAAATAGAGTCGCCAAAAATTTGTTGGTTAATAGATTTGTCTTTTCTTTGATTTTTAATATATTTTTAAAATGATGACTTGTGCATACCCTTCATGAAAAAGACAATAAACCAATAGTTGGGTGAACTAAGTTTAGGTTTATCCTCTGCATAAGAGTGCAGCTCCTTGTAAGATTTCCAATAATTTTTCATAAAGATAACTGAGAAACAAACACACTTTTCACCAAAAAGTGATTAAGGCTTTCACATTCATTTGTCAACACAAAAGAACGCTACAATATGATTATCAATAAATGTAAAGCTCATAGACTTTACTCCTACACATATCCATTCAATATAAAAACTTATTCCATTCAAAATGCTTAATGTATCATAAATGTTGATTGATTCTCATTCATACCTCATGGGAGAAGGGGGATCAGAGTTATTTAAACAATAATTCATCACCTTATTTTCACAAAAAGAGAATCAGTGAATTTGCATATTAAGAAAGCACTGGTAATGAAATAAAGTATTCCGCACATAAGCATACATAGCAAAAGAGATTGCCATATCTTTCAAATACACAGATTTGAAGATCGTATCAAAATATCATTCCATTCATGTACCAGAAATGTCTACACTAAAAAATTCAAAGAAAATTTAAGTCTATTCCTCTAAATCAAAGTATTTCGGACCTTTAAAAAGACTTCTAGAACCATATAAATAGCCGCCAGGCTATGATAGTTTATTACAAATAAAACCAGAGTCAAATGATTAAATCTACTTGAGAGTTAAAGAAGTTTAGTTTTAAAACTAAGAAAGCAATAACTAAAAAAGAAAAGCGGCATAAGCCATGAGCAATAGAGGCACAATTAGACTCATGTAGATGATGTGGCTTCAACCTGTTTGTCTTGCAATGTGGGGGTGCTATGAATGTTCCCCAATTCTAGGGGAGCAGAAGAAAACTTCAGAATGAGTTGATAATGTGGGAGGCCAATATGTAGGATTCACTGCTTCCATACCTCTTTCTTTTTCTTAGTTGTAAGACCTTACCCTTATGCATTTCAAGATGATCGAAATAGACAACCAACATAGATTCAATTCTTGCAATCTTTGAGAAATTTTCAATTGCCAGGGACTTTGCTTCTTGTATTTGTTGTACTCAATCTTTGAAAACCTGGATCATATTTGATGAGTCCTTAAGCATCTTCTTATCCTCTTTTAGAAGCTAAAGATATATTCATTTCATGTTGTTTTGCATAGTGTTGGTAAATTCTTTCAATTCTTTTAGAAGCTTTAGGGATTCCCCATGTCCTTGCTCAATAATTGAGTTTCTCCACTCAATATTCTCTTTGCAGATGAAGAGTGTATTATCATCAAGGTTGTCCACTGGCTTTTTAGCTAGGAAGTTCATCACTCCATATCCCTTAGTATTTGTCATCTTCTTCAATACAACCAACAATTTACTCTTCTCTTTCTCCCAAGCAACTATTTTTGTTTCTAACTCTTTACCCACAGACTATGTTCTCGAACACCTTGACCAGATTAGAAATATAATTGGTTCCCTATTGTGTAATTGATTCAAGTCATTAACTAAAGAGATCTGTAATCATTGAGCTCCTTTTAACCTGATCAAGTAACCTCTGACTCATGGCTGATTTTGGATCAAATGACAAAGAAACTTGGGAAAGTGGTTGAGGATTCAGATTCTAAATAGCATTGATATATTGAGCCATTTGTGTTATAATTTGCTTCATCTCATTTTTGTCTTTTTCATCCTTCCAAGTCCTAGTGAGGATCCTTTTGGTTGAAGTCTCCAAATGTTTAGCATTAGCAGCCTTGGAATTTGCCCCTAGATCAATCTTTTCAATGATGAAATCTTTCTCAGTGATATTCTCAACCTCCTTGTTTGCAAGGGGTCTAGCTACTTCTGCAATCTAGTGTCCTATTTTTTCATCGACATCGATCGTGGTTTCTATTTTTGGTCTCTTGGACTTGGATGTTCTGCCCAGACACTTGTTGACCATATCATCCATTAGGATTGAAATGGGAATTACATTCCTCTTCTTTGTAAGTGAAGCACTCAGCCACTTAGGAGTGGTGGATGTTTCCCTTGGTGATGGTGATTATTTATTAATGGTGACAATGACAATGGTATTCCCAGAATCCTCAGGTTGCTGAATTTCATTTCCTTTATCTCCAGCATCTGTGATGGGTTGGTCTTGCATCTGAGTATCCATTGCTCCTTTAATTTCTTCCTCAGAATCTAGGTCCACTACTAGTGAGCTTGCCAGGGATTTTTGATTGCTTTTCCTACTACGTGATCTGGTAACACGTGCAGAGGCAAAAATCACAAAATATTCTCCTAAATATGCAATTTTGGCCTTCTCCATCCTCTATTTCTCATCACCTACAATATCAACACCAAAGTTAGAAGAAGGAAGTGATGTTTGGGAATTTACATGAGTTTGACCAGCTCTATTATCTTTAGGTGCATGTATAGGCCTTTCTCTAAAATGATGATTTTTCAATTGTCTTTCTATTCTTCTGATCACATTAAAAGTTCTGGCCTAAATGCTATCATCCCCTTTCCTATTTCAATCAATTTCTAGGATAAGTTGTCTGTGTATCTTTTCATCAAACTTAGAATCAATAACTTCCTCATCTTCATCTTCTTGCACCTCAAAAATATTCATGGATAAGCCCATTGTTACAATTTGTTGAACCATGAGTCTTGACCAAAGCCTTCTTCTAACTTCAAACTCATCAGCATAGTTCTCCCAATAATCCTCCAACTAAGGTTCATGCCAAAAACCATTATCAACAACTAAATTCTCTATAGGGAATCCTCGACTATCAAATTTATATCTGACAACATAAAATTGCAAATTGAACTTCCTGAGTTCAAGTTCAAGGTTCAAGGCATCTAAAATCGATGCACAACTATAGTGTCTAAGTTCTAATGGAAAGACCACCCCAGACTTCCCTCCACTTTTCTTATCAATATGAGCTAACTATTGACTAACTTTGATTAAAACATAGCTATCCAAAACATATCTAGGTAACCTAAAAGGTTCACCCTATAAACTATGAATTCTAATATATGCAAACTGAGGGAATTGAAAAATGAAACTACCATAAAAACCAATAAATTCTATGGCTTTTGTTGACAACCTTTTATTTGTGTTTCCAAACAATTCATAAACCAATCTTCTTGCAAATATGTCATTCCATCTCATGAAATTTTCTGCATATCTCTATTCTTGTAGGTGATGATGATATTCATATACCCTTATTCCATTAGTCTAGGGTTCATGATGCAATCCATTCCAATCCAAGGTACAAGAAAGTATATAAAACAAATATGAAGACATATAGAAACCACTCATTCCTGCAAACCTGTTTAGACTCTCATGCAATTTTTCTGCAATAACCTGCCCCCAATCCAAGTAGGCACTTCCATTCAGCATGACTTGGATGTAGAAATACATCTAGTCCTCCTAGTAAAAGGCATGGGCATTTCCTTATAACCTATTCAATAGAACAACAATGTCTTGCACCTCTATTATGAAGTGCTCTCTAGTAAGTGGCCTTGGTAACCTTGAACCCCCCTTTTGAAGCTTCGACAACCAATTCCTGGAAATCACATTTTTATCAGCACTCTTCTTCTCTGAAAAGAAGGAATTTGAAGTGCCAATAGTCCAGTCTTCATATGGTTCTTTATGAGGTATGCCCATAGTGGCCATTACAGTTTCCCTATCTATTTTCAACAAAACTTCATGATTAATGTTCCTGATACACCTGTTCTCTGCATCGTATTGGCTCATACATTTTAATACTAACTCTAGGCATGGTGTGGTGATGGGAAATGCAGTGGCCTCAACCAAACCACTTTTCACAATTTTCTCCATCATTGAATTTTCAGCTGGGTTTTTAGCTCTCTCAAGAAAATCGAAGAGGTTGGCCTATGCTAAGGAAGTATCCCCCATTTCAGGAAGTGAACTAACTAAACAAGAAGTGTGGCCCAATTTTGGTAGAGTTGGCCTCATAATGGCCTCTCTCATTTTAAACAATCAATTTCAAAATGAAATGAATTCTCATACACAACAAAGGGGAATGAACAATAGCTAGCTTCTAGAACAAGTAAAAGCACCAAAGAGAGAATGATTGAAACTAACCTGATCTTAATAACCAATTCTTGGAAACCTTCTGAATGTACAAATAATACCTCCAATTTTTGTCTCTTGCAGGGCTACTGAGAAGATTCTAAAAAAAATTGCTATCTTTTGCAACAAAAATGGACAAAATTTACACTTAAAACTTAGCTAGTTGTACTAATTAAGTAAGTTCATTTGAGTTGATGCTTGATTTGATGTATAACTAACATGCATTTAATTTTGGGTCATTCCATCACATGAGTCACGAATTATCATGAATTCTTGGCATAATTTAGAAACTAACATTTTGAATTTTCTAGAATATTCTCTTTTCTCGCCGCCACATTTACTTCATGATGCATGTGTCAATTCTACATGGAACTTCAGAATTTAAGAATTCAAACTTTGACCCTTGAACCAAGAACCAAGAGTTTCAAAGGTTAAAGTTCAATTTTGAGAAATATCATAGAACAACACATAACAATGACTACACAACAAAACAAAGAACAATGAGAGAGAAAAGACAAAACTGCCCCATGACCAACTTTGATCCTTGAACCTTGAACCAAAGATATTCAAAGGTTAAAGTTCAATACCAATTTCAACAAAGCGCTCTCTTTTACCATAAAACAAAGTTGCGAAGAAAATTCTTTAAAGAGTGCTTTGAACTATGAGCTTTGAACTTAGAAAAGGTTCAAAGATTCAGCTTCAAAGAGAAGAAATACATGACCGAAAGGAAAATAACACTTAAAAAATGACCTTCGAATTTGAAATTTTCAATGAAAATAGGGAGGGCTAACATTGGCTCTGATTGGGGATTGGGACAGTAAGGTACCTAGACATGAACCTTAGCATCTCTAGTTCCACAAATGAACCTTCTCAAAGGACCAAAACAGACACAAAAATGAAACCGAAACAAAAAACCAAACACAACAAAACTTATGCACAAGACTTGTCGGGGACTCTCGCTTACAATTGATATAACTTCAGATCCTACCTATTATAGGTCAGGGGAAGAATAGTAACATCATGATATGCTAGCTTGAAAGAGTTAGGGCCTTTTACATCTTGAATTGCAAATGTTCCTTTCCACAATGATTTGAACTTCACATGTGCACATTTTGGTTCTCTTCTTCTATCCCAAAGCAAAAATTGATCACCCAGCATGAGTTTTCATGGTCTGGCTCTCCTGTCAAATATTTTCTTGACCCTCATTTGATGATCTATGATCCAATCAACTAATTTATCCCTTTCTTCATCAATCCTCATGAAATGCATAATCCTCTTCTCTAAAGAATCTTGAAAATATACATCTTTAATAACAATCTATAACTTTGAAGCTACAAGTTCATAGGGAAATGACACCTGAGCCCCCATGCCATACACTAATTCAAAAGGTGACATCTCTATAGCTCTTTTTGGAGATGTGCAATCTTCCCAAAGAGCTTCATACAGTCTTTTGTGCCAGTCTTTGAAATTTTCACTCACCAACTTCTTCATAATATTTATTAGATTTTTATTACTTGACTATGCATGGTCATTACCTTGAGGGTAACAATCTGAAGAGTGGGCAAGATATATCCCATGATCATAACAAAATAATGAAATCTTGATAGCAGAGAAGTTGGTTGCATTATTAGTCACAATTTCTTGAGGAACTTCAAATCGAACCAGAATATTTTCTTTAAGAAAATTACAAACAACCTCAGAAGTTGTCTTCCGCTTTGGAATAGCTTCAACCCATTTGGTGAAGTAATCTATGGCTGTCAATATGTGTGTATGTCCAACACTTAAGGTAGCCGACAAGGGACCTATAAAATCTAAACCCCAATGTTTGAATGGTTCATCAATAACTATGGGTCTAAGACGTAATGCTACAAGTTGTGGCTTCCCTATGAATAACTTACATTTTTCACACATAGCTACCCAAGCGTATGCATCTTTAAACATACCTAGCCAATAATAACAATTTCTCAATATTTTGAAGGCAATTACTATTGATGAAAAATTACCACAATGTGCTTCATCATGAAAGGTCTTCAATAGGACTCCTGAAGTGACTTGTCCACATAGCTTAGGAAAGTTCCATCTAACCCCTTTTTGTATAATACATCATCAAAAATAACATATTTGGCACCCTTAAGTCTCAAATTCTATTTTTCTCTTAGAGAGAGATGCACTGGATAGTCCCCATAAGTTAAGTAATATGCAACGTGTGCAAACCAAGAATCTTGAAGTCCAACAAATAAGACTAAGGGTAGCTCCTTACTCATTTCATTCTTACTTTCTACAATTAACTTACACAGGCCTTGTCCCCTCACTAATTTTTTTGGTTTGATGTCCAAATTAAACTCTTGTATCTTAGACACGCATAAGGCTCTATTGTTCATTCCTATATCGCATTGTGTTAAAATACTCTGAACAGTAGAATGTGGCACATAGACAACTGCATGAGAATGAAGGATATAGTACCTAAATTGTTTAACAGATTTCATGACTGCATATGTTTTCTTTTCCATCAGCGAATATTTCAATTCATGTTTCTTAGGGGGAACACTCATGAAGGATATTGTAACCTCTTCATTTTCTTTATTCTTTTGTAACAAAATCCCTAACATGGTATGTTCTGAGGCAAAATAATAGATGATAAAATCTTTCTTAAAATATGGCTTAACAAGAATAGGTACTTGAGAAATAGCTTCCTTTATTGATTCAAATGATTTCTTTCCCACTTCATTCCATTTGAATACTTTCTTTTCACTCATCAAGTTTACAATATACCTAGTGATTTCTGCAAAATCCGGAACAAATCTCCTTAGAAAATATACCTGCCCAAAGAAAGACCTGATTACATTTTTGTTCGATGGTAAACTCAACTGCTGAATTGCTTTTCCTCTCTTGGGATCCACTCTAACTCCTTCTTGAGAGACAATGTGGCCAAGTAATTTACTTTCTGTAATCCCAAACACTAAATTCTTTGAGTTCAAAGACACTCCATGTTCCCGACACCTTTGCAATACTTTCCTCAAGTCTCGTACGTGATGCTTTCTCCTCTTTGAGAACATAGTTAGGTCATCAAGATATACAACAATTATCTTGTCTTTTAGATGACCAAAAGATAAGTCCATAGACCTCTGGAATTCACCCCTGCATTTATCAGACCAAATAACATCCTATTATAGGCAAAAGTACCCCAGGGAGTGATGAAAGAAATTTTATGCTGGTCACTTTTGGAAACACTGAATTGATTATAACCAGAAAAGCCATCAAGCATAGATATCATTTTTGAACCTGAGACTATTTACAAAATTTGATCCATAGCAGGTAATGGGCAATTATCTTTGAGATTGGCCTGATTCAAATTCCTAAAGTTCATACAAATTATTATCTCTCCATTTTTCTTATGGACAGAGACAATGTTGGCTATCCAGGTAGAATGGTGAGTAGGATATATGATTCTGGCTTCAACTACTTTGGGGTTAAAATTTCTAAGTTTCTGCCAGAAAGGACTCATTCCAGGTTTCAGAGGAATGTGATGTTGAAATTTTCATTACCTGAAGTTCTTCAAGTAATCGTAACACCAAGAAAAAATGTCTTTGTATTCCAATAGGAGAGTGATGAACCTTTCCTTCTCTGCAGGTGTCCAATATTTTCCTAGATTTATATACTTGGGAGCTTCCTTTGTTCCAATATTAACTCTTTCATAACCACTAGCATCTTGGACTACAAGAATCCATTTGTCTTTTCTCTTCTTATAGGCATCATGGTGATCGAAGAGACATTCTAAAGAGAACAATCCTTTAGGAATCTTATTCCCTTTTAATTGTATTACCCCATCATTCATTTCACAGCCCCTCTCCAGCAAAAACTCCTTACATACAACATTTGATCCTTCAAAGAATGTGGTAGTGAATGTTTCTACGCAATGCAAGAAGTTGTTGATTTGTTTGTCATTCTCAAAGACCTAGCCAAATTCAGAATTGTCAGCTACACTAGGTCAGTATATTAATTCCACTTGATAGGTATCATTTGTAAACTTAGGATGAGGAATCAATAGTGAAGTTGATACTGCTAAAGAATCAGCTTTGGAGTTTTGTTCTCTAGGAATGGCTTCAATAGAAAATGCATCAAAAGCTTCAATTTCATCCCAGACACTATTTTGGTAATGCTTCAATCTCTCATTCTTCAGATTAAACAATCCTCTGACCTGTTTCACAATCAAATCTGCATCTCCCTTGACTTGCAGAAGATTTATTCCTATTTTTTTCACTTTAGCTAATCTCAACAACAAGGCCTCATACTCGGTAGTATTATTTGTGTTCTTAGATTCTAGTTTAAAAGAAAAAGGGATGTGTATGCTAGAGGGAGGAACGAGAACTACCCTAGCCCTAGAACCTGATGCTGCACAACTTCCATAGAATTCAATCAACCATAAGTTCTCTTTTTCCTCCTGTTGTGACAAATTCTCTATAGTTTCATTATCAGATAAGATCATATAGTTTCCAAATTGGCATTCATGGTACAAAATTTGAGCCTTCAGATCATCGGAGGGGAAAATAGTGAACTTAGATTTAGGTTTAGGATGCAAAATGACTGATTTTTTCCCTATGGGAATGGTGGCTTGAGAAAAATTAATCTTTATCTTGCCCCCTAAGTCTCTACAAAATGTGCGACTTAATAACATGTCATAACTAGCAGGAATATCAGCTATTAAAATGGTTAACTTAATTATTTTATTTGGATGAGTAGCAAGGACCACTTGAGCATCTTTCATCTGTCCTAATAAGAGTGTTTGTTTAGAGTCCATTGAATAACATCTACGAAAGGTTTTTTTTAAGGATAATCCCAAAGCTTTAGCTACTGCAGATTGTTGGTATTTTGGTATGGTTTTGTCATTGATGTCAACACCTACTAAATACACCTACTTTGGAGATCCAACAACATTCACCGGCAATCAGTAAACTGTTCAAAACAGTCACCGGTATATGGTTAACTGGTAGGATATAATGTTCACCGGTACCTGCATTGACATGGAAGACACCTTGTAATGTCGAAGACATCATGTGGACACCTTTCTTTAAAGTAATAATCATTGGCATATTCTTATTTGCATATTTTCTTTTACCGGCAAATCGGTCCAGGTTATCTAGGGTTACACCGGTAGGTTTATCTTTTCCAGATCAGCATGGCATGCTATGGAGATGATTTATTATTGTTGTAAATGCATTAAGCTGACATGTTCAATCAGTTATTGCATCGGATATTGTATTATTTGTAAATGTTTTATTGTAATATCTTGTAGAGCTGACCTACTAAAATTGGTCTTAGGGTATGGTATAAATGTAAGATATTATTTGTAAGATCAGGTGTGGAATAAGAAAAAGATTTAAGGAAGGATATATGTGAGATGAAGCAGAGATATACACGAAGACATCATTTGAAGGCGAAGTTAGGTTTTTGTAGAAGTATATCAGCATTACACTTGTTCTGAATCTAGCATATGAAGATGCTATTTTGTGCAGTACATTCTCATTGGATTTAACCATCCAACTATAGTCAATGTGACTCCCATTTGTGATTGAGTAGTGAGCTCTACGCTATTGGCCTTTCTGCATGTGTAGACCCCTTTTTGTAAACTTACTATCTGCAGTAGTATCATCTGATTGTGTGTAAGGTTTCCCACCATGGTTTTTCCCCTTACAAGGTTTCCACGTACAAATATTTGTGTCATGTGTTGTGGATGACTTCAGGTTTATGTTTCATGCATTAATTCTTACCAGTATAGCAATTTTCTGTTAACACTGTTTACCGACATACTTAACTGTCTTACCGGTACTAAGCATCAAGTTGGTTAATAAGATTTTGGTGTGAATTTATTAGACAACTAATTCACCCCCCCCTCTCAGTTGTCCCTAGGACCTACAATTGGTATCAGAGCATAGTCCTCTTTTTGCAGAAGTTTAACAACTTGAGGAGATCCAATGTCTACTAATTATTTCAGAAAGGATAGTCCTAAACTTGATGGAACCAACTATGGAATATGGAAAATTAGAATGGAGACACATCTGATCTGCATTGGTAAAGACATCTAGGAAGTTACTAAGAATCTTTATTCTGCTGTTGTAGTTGGTTAGCCTACTCCTATTACTTTAGCTAAAAATGAAGAAAATGATTGCAAAGCAAGAGAAGCACTCTTGAGTGCATTATTAGATCAACAAATCATGTGGCTATCAGATAGATCTACTGCAAAAGCTATTTGGGATCATTTGGAAACACTGAATGAAGGGGATTCCATAGTCAAAATTGTAAAACTTGAAAGCTTCTGAGTCAAGTATGAACATCTGAAAATGGAAGAAGATGAAAGAATTTCTGCTTTTATGGAAAGAGTAAATGAAATTGTTTTAGGTATCAAATGTTGTGGAGGAACCTTGAGTGAAGATGAGATTGTTTCAAAAATCTTAAGAGGTTTGCCACCGGCATATAAAATGAAGGTTACTGCTATTAATGAGTTGAGAACAATGCCTAATACATTAGTATCTAGGGATACATTGATTGGAAAACTTTCAGCTTTTGAAATTGAGAAATTTGGTCCTGTTGCTACTATAAAAATTGATTTGGCCTACAAAGCATCAACATCATCTGCTCCATCTTTTTGATAAATCAGACTACAGAGCCTTTTATGCAAGAAAACTTGAAGAAACCATGAAGGAGAATGAAGAGCTTGAAGAACTTGAAGCACTATTTGCAAGGAAAATGCCAAAAGGTCCAATTGGAAGTAAGTATGAAGGTAAAGCACCCTTTAAATTTTTCAACTGCAATAAGATTGGTCATACGGCTTTAAGTTGTCGTGATAGACATGCTAGACTAAGAGAAGAAGCTAGAAGGACATACAAACCTAATCCTAAATATCAGAGATACAGATTTAAGAAAAACAAAGATAAATCTTGTTACATTGTTGATGAAGGTGTGACTAATGATTCTGATGAAGATTCAACAGACAACGGATGGGTCTTTGTTGCTATAACAGAAGACCAACCGGTACCTATTGCTCAACCGGTAGAACAAGCCCTAGCAGCTAAAGTGGAATCAAAGGATGAAAGGATTATTGACTCAGGATGCTCACATCACATGACTAGAGACAAAGGTAAATTCTTGAACTTTCAAGAATACAATGGAGGTTGAGAAAGATTCGGAAATGACAAAGCCTGTTCAATCAAAGGTAAGGGTTCAATATCTCTTGATGGTAAACATAACACTGACAATGTTTACTATGTTGAAGGATTAAAACATAATCTTTTAAGTGTTGGTGAATTAGTTGAGAAAGGTTTTCAGTTGCAATTTAAAAATGGAAAATGCAAAATCATGAATAGAACTGGTTTGGAAATTGCAACCGGTAATCAGACTAGAGGGAATATCTTTCATTTGAATAACACTGAAAAGGCATGCTTAATTGCTCATATAGATGAAAGTTGGCTATGGCATAAAAGACTATGTTATGTAAATTTTGATTGCATGGTAAAAATCAGTACTTCTAAGGTAGTTAGAGATCTACCTAAAATTGTTAAACCTCAGAATACAATTTGCAAGGAATGTCAATTTGGAAAACAAGTTAGAGCTAGTTTCAAAAGTATTCCAGAAAAATCCAATAATGCTCTTGATTTAATTCACACTGATTTATGTGGTCCATCTAGAACTAAAAGCTTACAAGGTGATAGATAGTTTATGCTAATTATTGTTGATTATTCTAGAATGTGTTGGGTTACTTTTCTCAGAGAAAAATCAGAAGCACTTAGGAGGTTCAAAGTATTCAAAGCAATGGTTGAAAATGAAACCGGTAACAAAATTAAATGTTTAAGATCAGATCAAGGAGGAGAATTCACATCCAGAGATTTTAATACATTCTGTGAAGTAAATGGAATCAAAAGACAGTTATCAGCACATTGGACAGCACAACAGAATGGAGTTGTTGAAAGAAAAAATAGAACTATTTTGGATGTAGCAAGAAGTATGTTATCAAAAGAAAATCTACCACATGTGTATTGGAGAGAGGCAGTAAGCACTGCTATCTATACATTCAACAAAGTTCACATCAAAGGGTAAACCGATAAGACCCCTCGTGAACTATGGTTTGGTAATACTCTTACTCTTAAGTGTTTCAGAATTTTTGGAAGTAAATGTTATATTAGAAGAGATGAGTATATTGGCAAGTTTGATCCTAGAAGTGATGAAGGAATATTTCTTGGTTATTCATCTAAGAGTAAACCTTATAGATGTTTTAATAAAAGAATACAAAAAATTGTTGAGAGTGCAAACGTAAAGATTGATGAACAATACAGAGGAACTTCAAGGTATATAGACTCTGAACCGATAATAGAAATTATGAAAAATGAACCAACAGTAAATCCACCAGTATAGAATGATGATCCAGTTACTCGAGTATCATCAGAGTATACCACAGTAATTGAAGAACAACAACAGACTAAGACACCCCGGTATGTAAGACTGAATCATTCTGAGGATCAAATAATTAGAAGCAAATTTAAAGGAGTCACGACAAGAGGAAGATTGGCAAATGAAGAGGTATGTCTTATTTCTCAAATTGAACCATTATCTATCAATGAGGCATGTGAAGATAAATTCTGGATTAAAGCTATGGAAGAAGAATTAGGACAAATTGAGAAAAATAATACTTGGACATTAGTTCCCCGGCCTGAAAATAAAAATGTAATTGGAACCAAATGGGTATTTAAAAAAAAACTCAATGAAGATGGTAAGATTGTCAGGAATAAAGCAAGACTAGTGTGTAAGAGATATTCTAAGAAAGAGAGAGTTGATTACAATGAAACCTTTGCACCGGTAGCCAGAATTGAGGTAGTTAGATTATTCTTGGTCTTCGCAGCTCACAAGGATTACAAAGTTTATCAAATGGATATTAAATGTGCATTTTTTAATGGAGATCTTGAAGAAGAAGTTTATATTGAACAACCTGATGGATTTTCTTTGATAGATAACAATTATATGGTTTGCAGATTAAGAAAAGCTTTGTATGGACTAAAACAAGCTCCAAGAGCCTAGTATGCAAGATTGGATAAGTATCTTTTAATAATTGGTTTTACTAAAGGAAATGCAGATAGCAATTTATATTACAAAGTAACTAATGATATCATCTTGATTATGGAAATATTTGTTGATGATATAATCTTTGGAGGAGAAGATGGATTATGCAAAGAATTTTCTCTTAAAATGCAGCATGAATTTGAAATGTCTATGATTGGAGAAATAAAATTCTTTTTAGGATTGCAGATTTTACAGACTGATAAAGGCATATTTTTGAGTCAATTTAAGTACTTGAAAGAACTACTTAAGAAATTTGGGATGGAAAACTCTAAACTGGTAAGCACACCTATGACTACAAATGACAAATTATCTCAAAGGGATGAATCTACACCTGTCAATCCAACTAGATACAAATCTATGATAGGAGGTTTACTATATTTGACACAAACCAGACCTAATATTATGAGTGCAGTATGTATAGTTTCTAGATTTCAGAGTAATCCTAGGGAAAAGAATGAATCAGTAGTAAAAAGGATTTTCCAGTACTTAAAAGGCACAACAAATCTTCGATTATGGTATCCTAAAGATGAAAATTTTGATCTATATGCATACATAGATGCAAATTGGGCAGGAGATGTGGATGATGGAAAAAGCACCACTGGAGGAGCATTCTTTCTTGGAAAGAGATTAGTTTCTTAGTTAAGTAAGAAACAAAGTTGTACATCTTTATCAACAGCAGAATTAGAATATTTTACAACAGCAACAAACTGTACACAGGTACTTTGGCTTAAGCAAATGTTGAAAGACATAAATGTAAAATGCAAGGAACCTATTACTATATATTGTGATAACACTACAACAATTGATATATCAAAGAATCTAGTATTACATGCTAAAACAAAACATGTTTCTATGAAACTAAATTTTCTAAGGGAAAAAGTTGAAGCAAAGGAAATAAAACTAGTTTATGTGAATACTAAAGAACAGCTTGCAGATATTTTTACAAAACCTTTGCCTAAGGAAACTTTTGAGTATCTCAGAGATCAGCTCGAAGTCCTACCTCCACCGGTAGAGACTTTGACAATTGATGATTGTCATCAACTGGTAGAATTAAATGGACAAATCTTTTACTTCAGTATTTGATGAGGAAGCTACTTCTTAGGGGGAGTAGTTGGTATATTGAATTGATTGGTATTTTGTAAGAACTTGACCTTTTGTGACTTCGGCATTTGATGTCAAAGGGAGAGAGATATATGGAAAAACATTAAGGAAAGATATGTTGAAAAATGCATTATCTTTTTGAGGAGAGATTGGTATGAGAGTTTGGTATAATTACTCCCAGGGGGAGAATTGGTTTCTATACTTGGCATTTTTGTTTTGGCACTTTGATGGTTTTTCCATCTTGGGTTGCCATCAATTCCAAAGGGGGAGATTGTTGGTATTTTGGTACGCTTTTGTCATTGATGTCAACACCTACTAAATACACCTACTTTGGAGATCCAGCAACATTCACTAGCAATCAGTAAACTATTAAAAACAGTCACTAGTATACAGTTAATCGAGAAGATATAATGTTCACCGGTACCTACATTGACCTGGAAGACACTTTGTAATGTCGAAGACATCATGTGGACACCTTTCTTTGAAGTAATAATCATTGGCATATTCTTATTTGCATATTTGCTTTTACTGGCAAATAGGTCCAGGTTATCTAGGGTTACACCGGTAGGTTTGTCTTTTCCAGATCAGCATGGCACGCTATGGAGATGATTTATTATTGTTGTAAATGCATTAAGCCAACATGTTCAATTGGTTATTGCATCGGATATTGTATTATTTGTAAATGTTTTATTGTAATATCTTGTAGAGCCGACCTACTAAACTTGGTCTTAGGGTATGGTATAAATGTAAGATCTTATTTGTAAGATCAGGTGAGGAATGCGAAAAATATTTAAGGAAGGATATATGTGAGATCAAGCAGAGATATACATGAAGACATCATTTGAAGGTGAAGTTAGGTTTTTGTAGAAGCAGATCAACATTACACTCGTACTGAATCCAACATATGAAGATGCTATTTTGTGCAGTACATTCTCATTGGATCTAACCATCCAACTATAGTCAGTGTGAGTCCCATTGTGATTGAGCAGTGAGCTCTAGGCTGTTGGCCTTTCTACATGTGCAAACCCCTTTTTGTACACTTACTATCTGCAGTAGTATCATCTGATTGTGGGTAAGGTTTCCCACCATGGTTTTTCCCCTTACAGGGTTTCCACATACAAATATTTGTGTCATGTGTTGTGGATGACTTCATATTTATGTTTCATGCATTAATTCTTATCGATATAGAAATTTTCTATTAACATTGTTTACCGACATACTTAACTATCTTACCGGTACTAAGCATTAAGTTGGTTGATAAGATTTTGATGTGAATTTATTAGACAACTGATTCACCCCCCCCACCTCTTAGTTGTCCCTGGGACCTACACAGATGGCATGATATTATCTGAGGCACCCGAGTCTATAATAAAGTTGTTTAATTTGTGACCATTTATAAACAAAGATATTTGAAAAGGCTCAGGATTTGATTTAAGAATAGATAATGTATCATTAGTTTGATGGGATATTATTTTAGGGATAACTTCATGAATAACAGGATGGGTTGATACATCACCTTGAGAAGACAATGTAGGATTAAATGACTGTTGTACCACGTTAGCTTGTAACTCATTATTTCCTTTTAAAAACTTAACTAGCATATCTAGTTCTTTGGGATTTAATTTAAGGTATTCAGCTGGTGTAATTTGAATTCAAGAAGATTTACAAAACTCTACAATATCAAATGAACTTTCAGTATCTATGGATTTGAATAAATGGGGTTCTTGAGGTTTATAATCATTATTATGAAGGCTAGAAATAATGTCCTTATCTTTAAGATTGACAATAGAAGATGAGGCAACACCCTAAGGTTTTACATTTTGTTTATTTCTAGTCGATACAAAATAGGAAGGATTTTCCAAGGTAACCAATATATCACCTCCTCTTTCTGAATCTAACTCCTACTCCAGGAAGTGGATTTCAGAGTCTCTAGGTTACCTAAAAGATTGTTCTTCACTTAGTTCATTTGAAACCTCCTTAGAACCAATCAGCTGAGCATAACATACCATCTCTAGACAAGAATTACCATCATTATCATCAATGAGATGAAAAAAACACATATTCCCCTTTAGTGGTGGAGCTTCAATTTCCAATCTTTGTTGGGTCGAGGGCAGTTGTAGGGCTTTATTCCTAGTTCCCATAGACTGATTTGTAGTCCTCCTTGGTACATCTTGGTAAGGCTTTGAATGAGATGTACTAGCCTTGGGTAACTATATTTTGAGTGTTATTACATCATTCATCAGTCTTTGAATTACAGGGTCTGAAGAAGTAGAGGGTTGCACATTGGCCGCTTGTACTTCTCTCTTCCATTTTCCTGTAATGATCAAGTCATCCTCTAATTCAGAAACAAGAATTTTAATATCACTCAGAGTTGCAACTCTTTATCTGTGAATGAAGAAACTTACCTTTGAGGCCATATAATTTATTAAAAACATTTTAAGTTATCATCTAAAGGTTTTTGATTCATAGGAATCTTATGAACTATTTTATCAAATTTAGCCATGAAATATCTCATAGGTTCAGGGATTTCCTTTTTTAATTGAGCTAACTAAGCTAAAAAGGAATGCTCATCCTCTGCTACTTTGAACCTATCTTCAAACATAGTTTTTAAATCTTTCCAGTTTGTTATTACACTATTTGGAAAATGATAAAACCAATCTATAGCGATTCCAGTTAATGTTTGTACAAACAACCTTACTGCAACATGTTCATGTTGGACAACTATTACACCACATGCAACATTAAATGCATTCAAATGTTCATCAACTGTGACCTTCCCATCACCACTAAACTTAGGCAAGTGATCTCTCACTCCTTTGGGTAAAGCATTCAAATTTTTACCTAGATTCAACAGACCTAGTGTGTCCCCTCCAAGGATTGTTGGCTACCATTGGAAGAATGATATTGAGAGGCATTGGATTGATTACACTAGGTAAGGCAACACCATGCAAGGTTAGGGCTTGAAAAACTGAGGATACAAGGAGTAAAGGAGATGGAGAAGGAGGTCTACTTCTTTCTCATCTCTTAGGTGAAAAGGATGGCTGAAGATTTAGGTTTTATAATTCTTGAAAAATAGAGTCAACTATTCCTTCATGCCTCTGAGACCTAGTATATCTTCTTGGCTCTAGCCTATTTACAATGCAAAATATTATTGACACAAAATAGACTCTTCAACATTGTCAATATAATCATTTGTATCCTATAATGAGGCAACCAATCTTATTATTCGACTCCCAAGCAGAGTCACCAAAAAACTATCAGTTAATAGATTTGCCTTTTCTTTGATTTTTAATAAATTTTTAAAATGATGACTTGTGCATACCCTTCATGAAAAAGAAAATAAACCAATAGTTGGGTGAATTGAGTTTAGGTTTACCCTCTACATAAGAGTGCAGCGCCTTGTAAGATATTCAATAAATTTTTATGCAGATAACTCAAAAACAAACACACTTTTCACTAGAAAGTGAGAAAGGCTTTCACATTCATTTGTCAACACAAAAGAATTCTACAAGATGATTATCAATAAATGTAAAGATCACAGAATTTACTCCTGCACATATCCATTCAATATAAAAATTTATTCCATCCAAAATGATCAATGTATCATAAATGTTGATCAATTCTCACTCATGCCTCACAGGACAAGGGGGATCAGAGTAATTTAAACAAAAATGTAACACCTTTTTTTAACAAAAATATAATCAATGAAATAAAGTATTCTGCACATAAGCATACATCCAAATGAAGATTTCTATATCTTTCAAATACACAAATTTGAATATCGTTTGAAAATATCATTCCATTCATGTACAAGAAATGTTTAAAGTGAAAATCCAAAGAAAATTTAAGTCTGTTGCTCTAAATAAAAGTTTTTTGGACCTTTAAAAAGACTTCTAGAACCATATAAATAGCCGCCAGGCTATGATAGTCTATTACAAATAAAACCAGAGTCAAATGATTAACTCTACTTGAGAGTTGAAGAAGTTTAGTTTTAAAACTGAAAAATAAATAACTAAACTAGAAAAGTAGCATAAGCTGCGAGAAACAGAGGCACCATTAGACTCCTGTAGATGACATGGCTTGAACCTATTTGTCTTGCGATGTGGGGGTGCTTTGAATGTTCCTCCATTCTAGGTGAGCTGAAGAAAAGTTCAAAATGAGTTGATAATGTGGGAGGCCATTATGTAGAATTCACTGCTTCCATACCTCTTTCTTTTTTCTTACCTGTAAGACCTTACCCTTATGCATTTCAAGTTGATCGAAATAGACAACCAACATAGATTCAATTCTTGTAATCTTTGAGAAATCTTCAATTGTTAGAGACTTTACTTCTTGAATTTGGTGTACTCATTCTTTGAAAACTTGGATCATATCTAGTGAGTCCTCAAGTGTCTTCTTATCCTCTTTTAGAAGTTGCAGATCTATGAATTTCATGTATTTTTGCATAGTGTTGGTCAATTCTTTCAATTGTTTTAGAAGCTTGAGGGATTCCTCATGTCCTTGCTCAATAATTGAGTTTCTCCACTCAAATTCTCTTTCTAGATGAAGAGTACATTATCATCAAGGTTGTGCACTATCTTTTCAGCTAGGAAGTTCAACACTCCATATCTCTGAGTATCTCTCATTTGCTTCAATATAGCCAGCCATTTACTCTTCTCTTTCTCCCAAGAAACTATTTATTGGTGCAGAAGCACCTATCAAGACCTATGAAGACAAGGTACACTAAGGTCACTGATAGGCCCTATTGAGGATTCAATGACTAAAGGATTCAAATAGTACCTTTAAGGTCTTGAATCAATGTAATGTGGCCATTAGAGCCAATAAATGATATAAAATGTAATGAAAAGATCAAAAGTTGTAAAATTGTCAAAATTGGCAATTAGGCCTAAAATAGGCTAATTTTGGGTTTAAAGGGTAGAATAGGTAATATAATGAATAAAATAATTTAATAATGTTTAAGATTTCATTTAATGACCATTTGAGTTGGTTGGGATGGTTAGTTTTCAAATTGTCACATTGACAAATGAAATTGTCAATCTTGACAACTTTTTGAGCAACTTTTGTTGCTATTTTGCAAAATAAGGTAGTTATAGGTAGTTGAAGGTTGGTTTTGGCCTTATAAGGATTTGAGAACTATTAAATAATTTATTTCAATACATTTTAGGAGTGTGAGTTGAGGTATGGTTGAAGACAAAGTGTTTTGAGCAATAAAATTGTATTTTAATGTGCATTTTCTGAGTTTGCACGTTCTTACAGTCTCTTCTTTGACATTTTTGATGCATTTGAAGATATATATTTAAAATAAATTTGTTCTAAGATGATAGGAAGATGAGTTAACTTAATTTTGTTGGTAGTGGCATCTAATTTGGTTTTCATTTGTTAAAAGTTATCAGAGTTTTTGTCAAAACTGCCAAACCCTTGTTTAGGGCATACAATGATAATAAAACTATGATTTATTTGTTTGGTTTCCATTTTCAAGATGCCACACTTTAGCAGGGTGTTGGAGGAGATGTATTATAACTATCCTAAAATGTTCTAGAAGCCATGATAAGTATGACATGATTTATGGGTGGAGGAATTGAGTAGTTTGCAGAGGGTGACAGAATGATAGTCACGGAAAAATGTAGCCTGATGCGGGGGCCATATTGCATAGTTAAACCGTTGGATTTGTCTACTTTTTGGATATGTTCCAAACCAATTTCTTTAGAATCTCATCGAAGAGATTAAAGAGATTTGACCGGTTCAAAATTTATATACCTTTGTGTATAGTTATATCTAAGAGGATAGCAAGAAGGTAACTTTGGTTTTATTTAATCAAAAAGTAGTTTTTGATTAGCCTAATGGTATGATGGAGTGTGAATATAGCCTACAGTGAGTAGTGAAGTAATTCTAATGCTTAGAGAGACCTTTGAATGGAGGGTTTGTGTTATGGGTTTGTGAAGGTTGCAATTGACTATCATAAAGACAACATAATAGTGTTTTGTTTGGAGTTGTTGCAGACCTAGTTAAGGTCATGGTTGGGTGTAAACCATCAAATACAATCTTAGAATTGTATACCAAGGTTTTATGGTATTGAAACCCCAATTTCAGGGTGTGAATCCTAGTTGTGCACCTAGGGGAAGTTATTAGGTGATAAACCTTGTTATTGCAATCAAGAGGCATATTGTTGTCATGATCAAGAAAGGTCAATGATGGTGTTAAGTTAGTATGTGGAGTTTGGTGGATTAAGGTGTTAGGCCCAATATGGAAAGCTAATGTACTGAGAGGGGAGGGGTGAATCAGTACTTCAAATCTTTTCTTCAACAATAACTTTACTATTAAGCATAAACCAAAAACCACTGTAACATAACATAAAGCTACAACAAATAAATAAAAATCATACATGATTCACTCCATAACACATATATTTTGGTTACGCAGAAACTCTTGGTTAGAGAGAAAAACTATGGTGGGGATGGCACCCACAACTTCACTACTGTAATAATAAAGGTTGCTCAGTTAGAGCTACATGTTTAGCTATTTCTGACAGCTTACCCTATTAGGAGTATCAAGATCATTAGATATACCTTGCTAAAGGATTTTACAACACTTATTCTAAATGTTGCACCTAGTTAAAGGCTTTACAATTTATAGACTCTGTTAGAGTCTTTTACCTTGTTAAAGGTCTCTCTTACAACTCAAAATTTTACAATAAAATCTTTACAATTATCTGCAACTTTACATCTGAAATGTTATAGCAGATTCTATGTGCTCAAAATGAGATACCTTGCTTATAGCATACCTCGGTAATCCATAAAGTAACTCGATAAACCCTTTTGTTTACTCTATTCCTTGATTGTTCTCTAAAATCCTTCTCGGTGACCTTTGTGTCTCTCTGTCAATTGTAACAGTCATAACATTTTGTGCTTTCCCATGATTTTTCTTTTCACACAAGTCTTGCTTTACACATGCACATTTTTAATCCTCAATTCATGCTGTATAAATAGATCTCTTAGGATGGTGATCTTGTTCATGCATTGATCTTACAAACATTATCATTGAATGAATAAGCATACAAAATATTTCATTGGATAGATGACCTCAAGATCATACAAAATCTTTAAGGTGCAATTTCCTAAGTGATAATGATTCCCTGCTCCTCGATCTTGTAACACATTTCCCATGTGTGTCTAGGTTCAATGAATTTGGTAACACATTTCACTCGGTGTGTGTTCACTTGATATATCACTATTTCTACTCGGTAGACATAGAGTGTTACTCGGTAGACAACTCGGTGTATACTAGGCTTTGTGACTAATTTCTTCTATAACTGACTACTTTGTGCTTACCGACTAAATATTTTGGTAGTAGTAACCGACTAGAGTATATAGATTGACTTTGGACATAAAACTAATGGCAACTTAGTAAGTAGTAACAATCTCCCCTTTTGACATTAGTTTTGAAATGTTTGACAAAACTCCTTTCAAAGTCATAACTCAAAAAATCTATATACTTACAAAATTTCACTAATCAGACAGTATATACATTCGTCAATAAAATAGTATATTCAGATATACTCCCCTTATCAATATACTATACAAAACTCTGATTATGCATGTGCTGTGATCAATATTTTGTATTAATTACTTGGATGTCACTACTCGGTTTACTGCTCGGTTCACTGCTCTCCCTGTCAAAATTAACTATGCATTTGGATACTTTGTTCTGCTTGGTATACTCCCCCTTTATACTACACTCCCTCTTTGATACTTTGATACTATACTACCCCTTTTTGATGAACATCAAAACTTAGTTACCATTTGGTGGAGGCAACTAGTCCAAAATGGATTTATACTTTGTCCTTGCATCAGTAAGAGCGGTAGAGAGGGCATCCTTGACACTATCCATGAGTTAATTCTAAGCTGTAATGGTAGCTAATAGTGAAATTAGTCCATCTAAGGTGCTTCCCTCTAGTTGAGTGGATAGGGAGGTGGCCTTGTTGATCTATTCTTGGATGGAGGACAAGTGTGGATTGAATAAGTTTTGAAGAGTCATAATGTCCATCCTTATTTTGTGCTCTTCATTCCTAAGTTCCAATTGTTGAGCCATGAGCTTTTGTAACTTTGTATATAAATTCTAAATAGAATTTGACTCAGTGGTCAACTTATTTGAGAGATATGTGATCTCTTTCTCAATCACTTCTATTTTATTTTTGATATCTTTAATGAATAAAGAGAATGTACAGAGTTTCTGAAATAAATAAAGAATGTGCTTGAGTGGATGGGACAACTCAACAATAAATTTGACAAGTTTTACTTTGCCAATAGCAATGGCTTTCTGTACCTCTTCAATCATTTTTGCAGTGAGCTCTTTGTCCTTCAAATTGCTCAAATATTCAGATGCATCTACTCCAGATGTCTTGATCTGATTGAGGAGTTCATCCAATTGAATACGGATGGCTGCATCTTTTGACACTATAGCTTTAGGAAGCATATCTATTAATAGTGCTTTCACCTTCTGAAGTACTTTTTCTTTTCTTTTGAATAGCCATTTATTTTTCCTGTTCTACTTTGGCTTTGCATAGTTCACCGAATTCAATGAGTGCTTGCCCTTTTAATTTGGATATGTCTACATTTGGCAAAACTATTGGTTTTGACAAATCTAATTTGAAACTACTCTTTTTCATTTTCTTTTCTTTAATTTTCACTAGTTGAACTAATACAATGGCTTGGGAGGCTTGTTGACCCTCGTTAGGTTGCTCAGTAGAGGCAACACTTTTATCAATTTCTTGAACCTCTGATGTAGCCTTCGGTGAATCCTTGCTCGGGGTCTCAATTGTAACATATTCAGTGCTAGAAGGAGCTTGAGAAGTCTGTTCCCCGGTGGCCTGAGAAGTAGCTTCTCCTTTTGTAGACTTGTGACCCTCTATTCCTTGTTTAGTATCCTGAGGGGCCTCAATTAAAATAGGCTGAGTGACCGGAGGATAGGGCTGAACTTGTTCCAAAACTAACTCACTAGATACCAGTTTGGCATAGGCATTCCCTTCTATCATTTCATGTTCTTGTGCCTCAATGTCCATGACATCCTCATCAATTTTTATAGTTTCAACAGTGTCTTGCTCAGTGAAATTAGGATCTTGCTCAGTGACATCAACTATTTCAACTTCAACTTGCTCACCATCATTCTTGATTCAAAGGATTTCTTGCCATTTTTCCTTGGTCTCATTCTCTACATCCAAATAAAGGCCATTCATCAATTTCAAGGTTCTTTGCTTGACTAGAAAGTTTGTCTAGTGGTTTTTCAGATGTTCATTGATCTCATCTACCAACATGTCTGGAAAGAGATGTACCAGACTTCTTTCTCTGATCTTCTTTTCTGAGTCCATGTCATATTTCCACTTGTTATCAATATGCAAATACAATTCTTTTGGAAGAGAATTAGTTACTTCCAATGGGACCAATCACAATTTCAAAAGAGTGCAGATTACGACTTCTTCAATTTGTCTCTTTTCTGCATCAGATCTAGAGTCATATTTTACATATCTAAATGCTCCAAACCCACCATATTGCTTCAAATTAGCACAAAAATTATCAACACTATGTACATCTTCCTTTTTACTCTTGACAATCTGAAATTTACTTTTGTCTTCAGATTCAGTGTCACTGGACTCTTTAGTCAAAATGAGTCTCTGAGTAGATTTCTTATAAGTTTTTGTTACCTTTGGTGCGACAACATTCTTTGGTTTCTTACTCGGTGACACTGTAGATGATCTTGTGTTTGGGCGCTTTACTGAAGGAGTCGGTGATACCTTTGATGTATCTTGTTTCTTCCTTTTCAAAATTTTCCCTTTAGGAAACTCGGTGCTCAATGTAATAGCTGCCTCTTGAGCTTGAGATTCCTCATCAGTGATGACTAGAGTGCCCTTGATAGGTGTGGAGGAAGAACCTTCTCCAAATTTCTCCATTAATGCCTTGATCATTTTTGTTGCTTTCCTTGTAGCCTTTGGTACTACAATGCTCATCTTAACTTTCTCGTTAACTTCTTCATATGTACCATATCTTAGCTCAGTAGTATGCCTTGGTAATGTAAGAAAAGCATCTATCTGCTATTGTGTGATGTCAAAATCAATCTCATAACCCATAGGTGGCAAAGATTGAGTTCTCGATTCCACAGCATTGACATAGTAGTAGTCGGTGTCCACTTCAAAGCATATATCATCCTTGTATTTCTCTACTAACTTGGGTGGAATTCTATACCTGTTATGCATCTTTTCTTGAAACTTTCTAAAGTAATCATCCATAATATCATTGAAGTTATCACCTAGCCATTTGATGAAGTCATTGATTTTATGGGTGATTGGTCGGTGTAGCTCCCAAACTACATTACCAACTGATGGAAAAAATTTCTCAAAATAGAAAAACATGCATACCAAAAGTGATCCAAACTTCAGCGTGTTAGCCAAATTGTTCTTCTTCAGCTTCCTTATGGTGTTTAGATTCTCAAATAGGTTTTTCAACAATACTTTGCATAGATCAATTTTCATTCCTTTCTTCACAATTTTATATGCTAAATCGACTGTTGCATAGGGTACATTGTTTTCCCTTGCTGATTGAAAGAAACAATAACCTATCACTCTAATGGCAAACTTCAGCTCTACATCTGTGACATTTTTCAGTTTCAGTCGTCTGCAATCAGATTAAACTCCAGTTAAAGTGATCAATTCCTTTTGTGATATCATTTTCTGAGCTTGGGTATGATCAAAAATAGGGTAACCGGTGATCAAGTGTATGATTTCCTTGGTGATCTTGAATGGTTGCTCCTCTAACCACATGAAGTCATCATGAACTTTTCTCAAAACAAATTTAACCCACTAGGGTTTGAAGACTCGCGGGTAGCTTAGGGCTTCGATTAATCCCTTGACTTTAATGTGTTCAAACTTGTTATCTAGTTTTCCATCGATACACAATTCATCATATGTGTCCTTGATGTCAACATGACCTAGTTCCTCAACATGACACTTAGTGAAGAATTTGACATCCTCAACTAGTAAAACCCTATCCAGAATGAGTGAAAATGTTGTTTTATCATCCAGTTTAGATGCTACTTTGGGAGTTAGAGAGTATTTCAATGAGGGCTTTTCAATGTTCTCAACAACAATGGGCTTCTAAATCTTAGGTGCCATTTCAAATTTTGGATAATCACTTAACAAAAGATCCTTAGGGTTTGAAAACTGTTAAACGGTAGATGCTTTCCACTTAACAAATGTAAAACAGATATTCACAACTGATATGATCGGTAAACTAGCTTGACAATGCATTTTGATTGATGTAAATACCTTGAATTTTGCTTCGGAGGAGGTTTGATCACCTTTGAATCGCTTTGCTCTGCTTTCTTGAAAACTTGGTAATTGTAAAATGACCACGCAAAAGATTTAAGTACACAATATACCTTATTGGGATTCATCGAGTTAGGTTAGAAAACATTAAATGCACTCGATACCACTTCCTTTTTATGCTTTTACCGAGTAGCCAGACTTCCTATATTTACCAACTAGACAGGCTTCCAAAAGACTTGATAAAATTTCAAATTTCCTAATGCATCTTTAGTTATGTAGATTTTGAATTAAGTACATGATAAAATAGGAATTGTTAATATTTAACCTTTGAGAGAATGTAGTCCCTTCATACCTTTACTGATTAATTTGGAATAGGTGGACCTAACTCGGTAGATAAGGTGCTTTCTTCATTTGACACAATTTCCTTCTTTTTCCAAATCATCTGTAATTTGCCTTTTATTTCCTTAGTGTCTCCTCTAGGTTGATCTCTACAATCTCTAGCCAAGTGTCCAACTTTGTGATAATGAAAACATGCCATACCAGGATTTCTCCATGATCTTCGGTTGTTCATTCCAAACCTTATAAAGTAGTTGGCACTTATATTTCCATATCTTCCACAACATTCACACCATATCCTTGTATTGTAATCCCATGGTACTATAGCATATTGTCGGTTAGGATCTGTGTGAGTTTGGTAGCTTCTAGTATTTGCTTGGTGTGCAGACCACATATAGTTCTTTTGCTTAAACCAACACTTCTCGGTACTATGTCCATATCTATTGCAGTTTTTACAAAACCCTTTGAATTTTGCATTCTAATAATTGCTAGCAGACTTTGTCCTACATTGGTTAGATGTGTGACCATATTTATTGCAATTGTAACAATAACCATTAGACATAGTGACATTGAGTTGCTTACCTTTTCTAATTTGGCACATGTTGGAAGTATGTCCTTGTTTTCCACAGTAGTTGCGAATAAGTTTCTTTCCTTTAATGTTCTTCTTTTCTCTAGCTTGCTTTGATGATTCTCCTCTCTCGGTAGTGTGGATTCCCTTGTAACCAGATCCTACAACTTTGTTGGGTCTTTTTGTATTAAGTTTCTCATCCAACATCTTTGATGCTTCATAACTCTTCTTCAGCATTTCTTTGGATTTCTTCTCTGTTTCAAGTTCATCGGTCAATCTTGATAGTTCAAGTTTTAATGCTTGATTCAAATCATCTTTTAGATTTGCTTCATGATGTGCATAACCCAATTGATCTAACAGATTTTGTTGAATCCTAGTCAACCTTGTGATTTCATCATTCTTTTCAGATACTAATGCTTCAAGCTGTTGTTTTTCTCTTTCTAGATCTCTTACTTTATCCTCAGCTATCCTCAATGCATCAAGATTTTCAGTCATCTATGTGCTAAAATGTTTATATTCTCTTTTCATTTCTTTTAGCTGATCAATCAATACTTTGTTCTTTTCCTTCAGTTCTCCAATCATCTCTTCAGTCTCTTCAGATATACTGTTCTCAAATGATGTCTCAATTTGTTCCACTAACTCTTGAGAGTCCTACAAATCATCAGACAATCTTCTTCTGACTTTCAATGATTTTTGTATTTCTCTTTGCATGTTTGCAATCACTTGATTATCATGATCCAAATCTTCTTGCAGATACACAATTCTCCAAGATTGTTTATAGCCTTCCATTGATAAGATCTTTTTCTTTAGGCTGTTAATCCCTTTTCCAAGATTGAAGCTCTGATACCAATTGTTAGGCCCAATATGGAAAGCTAATGTACTGAGAGGGGAGGGGTGAATTAGTACTTCAAATCTTTTCTTCAACAATAACTGTATTGTTAAGCATAAACCAAAAACCACTGTAACATAACATAAAGCTAAAACAAATAAATAACAATCATACATGATTCACTCCATAACACATATATTTTGGTTATGCAGGAACTCTTGGTTAGAGAGAAAAACTATGGTGGGGATGGCACCCACAACTTCACTACTGCAATAATAAAGGTTGCTCGGTTAGAGCTACATGTTTAGCTATTTCTCATAGCTTACCCTATTAGGAGTATCAAGATCGTTAGATCTATCTTGCTAAAGGATTTTACAACACTTATTCTAAATGCTGCACCTGGTTAAAGGCTTTACAATTTATAGATTTTGTTAGAGTCTTTTACCTTGTTAAAGGTCTCTCTTACAACTCAAAATATTACAATAAAATCTTTACAATTATCTGCAACTTTACATCTGAAATGTTATAGCAGATTCTATGTGCTCAAAATGAGATTACCTTGCTTATAGCATACCTTGGTAATCCATAAAGTAACTTGGTAAACCCTTCTGTTTACTCTATTCCTTGACTGTTCTCTAAAATCCTTCTCGATGACCTCTATGTCTCTCTATCAATTGTAATAGTCATAACATTCTATGCTTTCCCATGATTTTTCTTTTCACACAAGTCTTGCTTTACACACACACATTTTTAATCCTCAATTCATGTTGTATAAATAGATCTCTTAGGACGGTGGTCTTGTTCATGCATCGATCTTACAAACATGATCATTAAATGAATAACCATACAAAATATTTCATTGGATAGATGACCTCAAGATCATACAAAATCTTTAAGGTGCAATTTCCTAAGTGATAATGATTCCCTGCTCCTCGATCTTGTAACATGTTTCCCATGTGTGTCTAGGTTCAATGAATTTGGTAACACATTTCACTCAGTGTGTGTTCACTCGATAGATCATTATTTCTTCTTGGTAGATAGCTCAGTGTATACTAGGCTCTGTGACTACTTTCTTCTATAACCGACTACTCTATTCTTATCGACTGAATATTTCGGTAGTAGTAACCGACTAGTGTATATAGAATGACTTTGGACATAAAACTAATGGCAACTTAGTAAGTAGTAACATAAGGATGCATTCTTCTACCATTGAAAGGTCTTGATGGGTGATTTGAGTAGGTTTGTTTGAACCAAGCAAGTTTGAGGGGTAAGGTTGTCCAAGAGTTTTATTTGAGATCCACTACTCTCTGCATCAAGTTGTATCAAAGCAAGCAAAAGGTCTAGGATGTGTGTAGGAATCCTAGATAGGTGAGAAGATGTATTTGACAAGGTCAGAAAGAGAGTTGTATAATGCTTTCAAAGAATACTTGGATGGTTGAAGGAAGCAAAAAGTAAAATAAGTAGAGAGAAAGAAGACAAGAGAGGAAGATGAGAGAAATAAGAAAGAAGAAGAGAGGAAGAGGAGAGATGAAGAAGAGTTGAGTAGATTGGAGAAAGAACTTAGTGAGATTGATGAGAAGTTAAGAAGACTTGCTGAAGAGAGGGAGAAATTGAGAAAGGAAAATGAACTTCATGAAACACAAATGAAGTTGATAGTTCTGATGCTTAATGTAAGTACAGATCTGATAGCCAACAAGATGAGAGAGGGGGGTGAATCATACAAACTTAATCATCCATAAAAACATCAGATTCAACCTCAGTAACATATACTTCAGTAATATAACCAAAATTGTTAAACATGCAAACTCAAAAGCATATAAACATCATAAACCTCATAACACTAGATTTAACGTGGAAACCCAAATAGGGAAAAACCACCGTGGGATTTTGGACCCACTAAGAAATATACTCTTCTAGAGTATGCTCGGTTAAAAGAAAATCCTATTAAAGATTACAAACACATTGCTATATGTGACTTGGTTAAGGGATTTCCTTCAGATCTATTAGGATCTTCACCTTGTTAGAAGTGACCTTGTTAAAGGATTTCAAACACTCAATCAGAATGTCACCTTGCTAGAGTGTTTTACAAATAAGACTATTAAGTCCACTCGGTTAAGAGATTTTCTATCACTTTCACAAAATAACAGCAATAAAATCTATTTGCAACTTCACATCTAAAATGCTAAAATAGATTCTTATTTGTTCAATACAATCTAGACATAGAACTAATCTTGTCTATCTGCTGGGCTTCTATACTCTGTTATTCTAACAGGTTTTCAAGCTTTTGTTCTCGGTAATCACTATGTAGCATCCCTATGCATACACTTGCCCACATGCATTGTTTATCAACAGTTTCCTATTTATAAACAATTAGGTAACCACTTAATCTCCTTGATCACATTTCCCATGATCAATCATAGTCATCAGATCTTCAATCTTGTCCAGGTTCAATGCATCTTTCGATCTGAAAACATTTTACCCCACCTTGGAACTTGCATATTAGTCTTGGAACTTGTGCCAGGGTATTGCAGTTCAATCTGAGCTGTAGATCTTCATGCTGACTTTCCATTGCCTTAGATTCATTAACAAACTTCATTCACGGCTCACCAATCATTTGATCAGTTGCAGCTCATTAGCTTCCTTCATTAAATATCACATGTGAAAATTTAATGCATTCTGTTATAGCTCGGTTACAACTCGGTAACAACTCGGTGAATACTAAACTTCACTCGGTAGACATTCTGCCTTCATTAATCGATAGCGATAACCTTAGGGTTTACCGACTAGGTTCTTTGCTTGATAACATCGTATATTATTAACCTTTACAATTTACAACATATGTATGATGTTAAAACAATCTGAAACATCATGATCTCATCATTGTCTGACTTGGTAATAGTTGCCCATTGAATACCTTATTCATCATATTCTTTCTTGTGTTTTTTACCAACATCTTTATAATCTTCCAATAATACTTCTCAAGATATGGCAACATCATACTGAATTAGAAAATCAGTTTCTTGACATCAATGACAAAATAATAATATCAAGATAGTAAAACATCCTTAATCAGTTATATCCATAATCATCAACAACCTTCTTAATATCTTTATTGGAATGCCAACAATCTTTCATTGTCTGCTATAATGCTATATTGCCAACAATTGAGGTTGGAAAACCTAGAGAGGAAAATGAAGAGTTGACACTTGAGGGTGCAAAAGAGGGTAGTTTGGCCTACGAAGAGGCTAATAGCAACAAAGAAGAAGGCTAATGAGGAAGCCTTGAAGGTGAATGATGAGTTGAGATGCCAAGGTGAATGGCATGAGAATGAGAATGAATTTGGTGAAGGAGAAGAACTAGATCTATGGGCATTGTATGCAGCCATAGAGGAAGAATGGAGAAGCCATGGTGGGGGTGATCCACTTGAGATGTTGGCACAAAAGGTTCCTATGATGGAACAAGTTGATATTATAAATAATGATGACACTATATTTGTTTTTCCTAATCTTTTTTATGTAGGTTTGTAGAGCATTTACTTGGATGATAATGTTGGAGGTGCTTATATTGAGTACCATTTGGCTGGGAGGAGTTTCAATGAGTCACCAAAAGATAGAAATTTTCTTGCAGGGTGCAAACAACAAGTACCTATGAATTGGAAGATCAGAAAATAGAGAAAGCCATTCAAGGGGATCTTGAATTATTTTGTCCCTAGAAGTATGGTGCAGGAGCACCTATGAAAACCTATGAAGATAAGGTACACTAGGGTCACTGATAGGCCCTATTGAGGATTCAATGAGAAAAGGAGTCAAACAAGACCTTTAAGATCTTCAATCAATGAAATGTGGCCATTAGAGCCAATAAATGATATAAAATTTAATGAAAAGATCAAAAGTTGTAAAATTGTCAAAATTGGCAATTAGGCCTAAAATAGGCTAATTTTGGGTTTAAAGAGTAGAATAGGTAATATATTGAATAAAAGAATGTAATAATGTTTAAAAGGTCATTTAATGACCATTTGAGTTGGTTGGGATGGTTATTTTTCAAATTGTCAAGTTGACAAATGAAATTGTCAATCTTGACAACTTTTTGAGCAACTTTTGTTGCTATTTTGCAAAATAAGGTAGTTATAGGTGTATGCATGTAAAATTCATCTTAAGAACAATTGAAATTAGAAATCAAAGGGAAATTATGAATCCCTGCCTAATCAAAGAATCTTAACAAACTAACAATGAAATAATGCAATATCAAACAAATCGGAATTAAAATAGTTCAAATCAAACTCCCTATTCCAAGATTGCATATAGCTTCCATTGCTTTTCTCTTCTCTGTCATATGAAGGCTCTCGGATATTGCACTAGTAACCTGCAAGTGACACAAAGATTCGAAGTTCATGATTCAGAGAAATTGTCTCGGATTGAATGGTCAATTTATAGATTTTTGGAGAAGATTGATTGAAAGGTGGAACAAATTGATCAAGAGGTGGAACTCAGGTGAGCTCATATGAAAATAGATAGTTTAACTGTTGATTGTAGGAGTGAAACTCAATAGATTGAATATATTAATTGAGTCAACTGATTGAGAAAAAGCTAACTGAAGGAAGAAAAAGAATGATTGGAGGAAATAAAGAGGATGACAAAGAAATCTTAATTTAGAAAAAGCTAACTAAAAGATGCAAATAGAAGTTGAAGAGATAAATGATTTAATTAATTAGTTGATTGAATTAATTAAGTTAGCATGTGCTTGCATTTTAACTTAGATTTTCAATTTAATCTTTGCATGAGATTTATTGAAATAATTGAATTTATTTTAATTCAATTTAGTATTTGAATATATTTAGAACTTGACTTTGATTTTCAATTTGGTTTTTGAAATCATGCACATGTAATTGAATTTGGAAGAAATTAGAAGAATATGAAATTAAATGAAATTAGTATTTGGGGATTTGGAATTGAACAATTAATTAGTTAATTAAATAATTTAAAGAAACTATCTAATTATGTAGAAATGAAATTTAATTAAATAATAAAGATTATTAAATTTAAAGGATTAAAGTAGAAATAAATAAATAATAAATATTTAATTAATATTTAGAAGAGGGTTGAATGATTAGATGATTAGAGATAGAAATTGAGAATTAATTTATTTAAATAATAAAGATTATTTAAATTGGGGAATTAATTAGAATTAATTAAATAATAAATATTTAATTAATATTTAGAAAATGATTAAAATGATTAAATGATGATAGAATAGGAAAGAGAAATTGAGAATTAATTTATTTAAATAATAAATATTATTTAAATTGGGGAATTAACCATAATTAATTAAATAATAAATATTTAATTAACATTTAGAAAATGGTTAAAATGATTAAATGATGATAGAGATAGAAAATAGAATAATTAGTAAGATTGTGAGGAAATATGAAATTAGAAGAATAAGATTAATTAACTTAATTAAATAATTACAGAATTATTTAACTAATTAGATGAATAATTAGTACATGATCAATGAGACATTTTTAGGTGTCTACATTTGCCCCTCTTTGAGACAATGTCAGAACGACGTTGTTTCAAAGAAAATGAAAAATTCTGCCCCAATATGCCCCGGTGATACTTAGGGTGTAATGCCCCCTCAAGAGATTGTTTGTGCATTAAAGACATGAATGATCTCTCGAAAAAAGAAGAATGTGAGATGAAAGATAGAAGAATGGTTAGTTGATTACAGATAGAGATAGGTGATGTGAAGATGATATTGAGATAGAATATGAGAGAATAGATTGATGAAATGGAATAATGTTAGATGAGAATTAGAAGAAATTGAAGATGATTGTTATGATTTAGAAAGAGATGATGTTAAAAGAATTAGTAAACTGGCAAGAAGCAAGTGAGATGAAAATAAAAATGAAATTGAATGAATCATGAACCTGTGTTATTTTTTATTGCGCAATATATATTCATCACTGAGCCTTATTATTGAACAATAAAGCTTAGCACATCAGGGTATAAGGAACCATGATGCAAAGATATCTCATTGAAGAAACAAACATGTAGCAAACAAGCAACAAACAAAGAAAAAGATAATGCCCATCATGGCTCCTCTAGTCACTTGTGGACATCCCTAAGTAGCGTAGGAACACAATCTGTCACCAAATGATAAAAAATAAAGACTGAACCTGATAAAATTCAGTAGCTATACTGACCTTGTGCCTCCGTTCTTAGTTTCTTGATGTGATGGTTGATAATGTGTGATCTCAGAAAGTTGCGGACCCTATTTAAGACTGACCTATCTAATTTCGAGTGTATCCTCTTCTATTAGGACAAAATAATGATCAATTTGATATGGATATGATACGATTGATAAGACAGTTTGATCGGTTGGCTGTGTTGGTATTTTGGTATGGTTTTGTCATTGATGTCAACACCTACTAAATACACCTACTTTGCAGATCTAGCAACATTCACCGGCAATCAGTAAACTGTTCAAAAGAGTCACTGGTATATGGTTAACCAGCAGGATATAATGTTCACTGGTACCTGCATTGACATGGAAGACACCTTGTAATGTCGAAGACATCATGTGGACACCTTTCTTTGAAGTAATAATCATTGGCATATTCTTATTTGCATATTTTCTTTTACCGGCAAATAGGTTTACGTTATCTAGGGTTACATGGGTAGGTTTATCTTTTCCAAATCAGCATGGCACGCTATGGAGATGATTTATTGTTGTTGTAAATACATTAAGCCAACATGTTCAATTGGTTATTGCATTGGATATTGTATCATCTGTAAAATGTTTTTATTGTAATATCTTGTAGAGCCGACCTACTAAAATTGGTCTTAGGGTATGGTATAAATGTAAGATGTTATTTGTAAGATCAAGTGTGGAATGCGAAAAAGACTTAAGGAAGGATATATGCGAGACCAAGCAGAGATACACACGAACACATCATTTGAAGGTGAAGTTAGGTATTTGTAGAAGCATATCAGCATTACATTAGTACTAAATCCAGCATATGAAGATGCTATTTTGTGCAGTACATTCTCATTGGATTTTACTTCCAACTATAGTCAGTGTGACTCCCATTTGTGTTTGAGCAGTGAGCTCTAGGTTGTTGGCCTTTCTACATATGTAGATCCCTCTTCGTACACTTACTATCTGCAGTAGTAACATCTGGTTGTGGGTAAGGTTTCCCACTGTGTTTTTTCCCCTTAAAGGGTTTCCATGTACAAATATTTGTGTCATGTGTTGTGAATGACTTCATGTTTATGTTTCATGCATTAATTCTTACCGGTATAGCAATTTTTTGTTAACCCTGTTTATCGGCATACTTAACTCTCTTACCGTTACTAAGCATTAAGTTGGTTAGTAAGATTTTGGTGTGAATTTATTAGACAACTGATTCACCCCCCCCCTCTCAGTTGTCCCTGTGACCTACAATTGGTATCAGAGCCTAGTCCTCTATTTGCAGAAGTTTAACAACTTGAGGAGATCCAATGTCTACTAATTATTTCAGAAAGGATAGTCCTAAACTTGATGGAACCAACTATGGAAATGGAAAATCAGAATGGAGACACATCTGAACTGCATTGGTAAAGACATCTGGGAAGTTACTAGGAATGGTTATATTGCTACTATAGCTAGTCAGCTTGCTCCTATTACTTTAGCTAAAGATGAAGAAAATGATTGCAAAGCAAGAGAAGCACTCTTGAGCGCATTATCAGATCAAAAAATCATGGGGTTATCAGATAGATCTACTACAAAAGCTATTTGGGATCATTTTGAAACACTGAACGAAGGGGATTCCACAGTCAAAATTGCAAAAATTGAAAGCTTCCGAGTCAGGTATGAACATCTGAAAATGGAAGAAGATGAAAGAATTTCTGCTTTTATGGAAAGAGTAAATGAAATTGTTTTAGGTATCAAATGTTGTGGAGGAACCTTGAGTGAAGATGAGATTGTTTCAAAAATATTAAGAGGTTTGCCATCGGCATATAAAATGAAGGTTACTACTATTAATGAGTTGAGAACAATGCCTAATACATCAGTAACTAGGGATACATTTATTGGAAAACTTTCAACTTTTGAAATTGAGGAATTTGGTCCTATTGCTACTATAAAAACTAATTTGACCTTCAAAGCATCAACATCATCCACTCCATATTTTGATAAATTAGACTGGAGAGCCTTTTATGCAAGAGTACTTGAAGAAACCAAGAAGGAGAATGAAGAGCTTGAAGAACTTGAAGCACTATTCACAAGAAAAATGCCAAAAGGTCCAATTGGAAGTATGAAGGTAAAGCACCCTTTAAATGTTTCAACTACAATAAGATTGGTCATATGGCTTCAAGATGCCCTGATAGACATGCTAGACTAAGAGAAGAAGCTAGAAGGACATACAAACCTAATCTTGAATATCAGAGATACAGATTTAAGAAAAAAAAAAGATAAATCTTGTTACATTGCTGATGAAGGTGTGATTGATGATTTTGATGAAGATTCAACAGACAACAGATGGGTCTCTATTGCTATAATAGAAGATCAACTAGTACCTATTGCTCAACCGGTGGAACAAGCCCTGTCAACTAAAGTGTAATCAAAGGATGAATGCATTATTGACTCAGGATGCTCACATCACATGACTGGAGACAAAGGTAAATTCTTGAACTTTCAAGAATACAATGGAGGTTTAGTAAGATTCAGAGATGACAAAACCTATTCAATCAAAGGTAAGGGTTCAATATCTCTTGATGGTAAACATAACACTGACAATGTTTACTATGTTGAAGGATTAAAACATAATCTTTTAAGTGTTGGTGAATTAGTTGAGAAAGGTTTTCAGTTACAATTTAAAAATAGAAAATGCAAAATCATTAATAGAACTGGTTTGGAAATTGCAACCAGTAATCAGACTAGAGGGAATATCTTTCATTTGAATAACAGTGAAAAGGCATGCTTAATTGCTCATATAGATGAAAGTTGGCTATGGCATAAAAGACTATGTCATGTAAATTTTGATTGCATGGTAAAAATTAGTACTTCTAAGGCAGTTAGAGATCTACCTAAAATTGTGAAACCTCAGAATACAATTTGCAAGGAATGTCAATTTGGAAAACAAGTTAGAGATAGTTTCAAAAGTATTCCAGAAAAATCCAATAATGCTCTTGATTTAATTCACACTGATTTATGTGGTCTGGCTAGAACTAAAAGCTTACAAGGTGATAAATATTTTATGCTAATTATTGATGATTATTCTAGAATGTGTTGGGTTACTTTTATCATAGAAAAATCAGAAGCACTTGGGAAGTTCAAACTATTCAAAGCAATGGTTGAAAATGAAATAAGTAAGAAAATTAAATGTTTAAGATCAGATCAAGGAGGAGAATTCACATCCAGAGATTTTAATACATTCTGTGAAGTAAATGGAATCAAAAGATAGTTATCAGCACCTCAGACACCACAACAGAATGGAGTTGTTGAAAGAAAAAATAGAACTATTTTGGATGCAGCAAGAAGTATGTTATCAGAAGCAAATCTACCACATGTGTACTTGAGAGAGGCAGTAAGCATTTCTTTCTAGACATTCAACAATGTTCACATCAAAGGTGAAACCGGTAAGACCCCTCATGAACTATGGTTTGGTAATACTCCTACTCTTAAGTATTTCAGAATTTTTGGAAGTAAATGTTATATTAGAAGAGATGAGTATATTGGCAAGTTTGATCCTAGAAGTGATGAAGGAATATTTCTTTGTTATTCATCTAAGAGTAAACCTTATAGATGTTTTAATAAAAGACTTCAAAAAATTGTTGAGAGTACAAATGTAAAGATTGATGAACAATTTAGAGGAACTTTAAGGTATATAGACTCTGAACCGGTAACAGAAATTATGAGAAATGAACCAACAGTAAATCCACTGGTACAGAATGATGATCTAGTTATTCTGGTATCATCAGAGGATACCACAGTAATTGAAGAACAAAAACAGACTAAGAGACCCCAGTATGTAAGACTGAATCATTCTGAAGATCAGATAATTGGAAGCAAATTTAAAGGAGTCATGACAAGAGGAAGATTGGCAAATGAAGAGGTATGTCTTATTTCTCAAATTGAACCATTATCTATCAATGAGGCACGTGAAGATAAATTCTGGATTAAAGCTATGGAAGAATAATTAGGACAAATTGAGAAAAACAATACTTGGACATTAGTTCCTCGACCTAAAAATAAAAATGTAATTGGAACCAAATGGGTATTTAAAAACAAAATCAATGAAGATGGTAAGGTTGTCAGGAATAAAGCAAGACTAGTGTGTAAGGGATATTCTTAGAAAGAGGGAGTTGATTACAATGAAACCTTTGTACTGGTAGCCAGAATTGAGGCAGTTAGATTATTATTGGCCTTTGTAGCTCACAAGGATTACAAAGTTTATCAAATGGATATTAAATGTGCATTTTTTACTGGAGATCTTGAAGAAGAAGTTTATATTGAACAACCTGATGGATTTTCTTTGATAGATAACAATGATATGGATTGCAGATGAAGAAAAGCTCCGTATGGAATAAAACAAGTTCCAAGAGCCTGGTATGCAAGATTGGATAAGTATCTTTTGAAAATTGGTTTTACTAAAGGAAATTCAGATAGCAATTTATATTACAAAGTAACTAATGATGACATCTTGATTATGGAAGTATTTGTTGAGGATATAATCTTTGGAGGAGAAGATGGATTATGCAAAGAATTTTCTCTTAAAATGTAGCATGAATTTGAAATGTTTATGATTGGAGAAATAAAATTCTTTTTAGGATTGCAGATTTTACAGACTGATAAAGGCATATTTTTGAGTCAATCTAAGTACTTGAAAGAACTACTTAAGAAATTTGGGATGGAAAACTCTATACCGGTAAGCACACCTATGACTACAAATGACAAATTATCTCAAAGGGATGAATCTACACCTGTCAATCCAACTAGATACAAATCTATGATAGGAGTTTTACTGTATTTGACACAAACCAGACTTGATATTATGAATGCAGTATGTATAGTTTCTAGATGTTAGAGTAATCCTAGGGAAAATCATGAATCAATAGTAAAAAGGATTTTCTGGTACTTACAAGGCACAACAAATCTTGGATTATGGTATCCTAAAGATGAAAATTTTGATCTATATGCATACACAAATGCAAATTGGGTAGGAGATGTGGATGATAGAAAAAGCACCACTGGAGGAGCATTCTTTCTTGGAAAGAGATTAGTTTCTTGGTTAAGTAAGAAACAAAGTTGTACATCTTTATCAACAGCAGAATCAGAATATGTTGCAACAGCAACAAACTGTACACAGGTACTTTGGCTTAAGAAAATGTTGAAAGACATAAAGGTAAAATGCAAGGAACCTATTACTATATATTATGATAACACTGCAGCAATTGATATATCTAAGAATCTAGTATTACATTCTAAAACAAAACATGTTTCTATGAAACTAAATTTTCTAAGGGAAAAAGTTGAAGAAAAGGAAATAAAACTAGTTTATGTGAATACTAAAGAACAGCTTGCAGATATTTTTACAAAACCTTTGCCTAAGGAAACTTTTGAGTATCTCAGAGATTAACTTGAAGTCCTACCTCTACCGATAGAGACTTAGATAGTTGATGATTGTCATCAACTGATAGAATTAAATGGACAAATCTTTTATTTCGGTATTTGATGAGGAAGCTACTTCTTAGGGGGAGTAGTTGGTATATTGAATTGATTGGTATTTTGTATGAAATTGACCTTTTGTGACTTCGGCATTTGATGTCAAAGGGAGAGAGATATATGGAAAAACATTAAGGAAAGATATATTGAAAAATGCATTATCTTTTTGAGGAGAGATTGGTATGAGAGTTTGGTATAATTACTCCCAGGGGGAGAATTGGTTTCTGTACTTGGCATTTCTGTTTTGGCACTTTGATGGTTTTTCCATCTTGTGTTGCCATCAATGCCAAAGGGGGAGATTATTGGTATTTTGGTATGGTTTTGTCATTGATGTCAACACCTACTAAATACACCTACTTTGGAGATCCAGCAACATTCAACGACAATCAGTAAACTGTTCAAAATAGTCACCAGTATATGGTTAACCGGAAGCATATAATGTTCACCGATACCTACATTGACATGGAAGACACCTTGTAATGTCAAAGACATCATGTGGACACCTTTCTTTGAAGTAATATTCATTGGCATATTCTTATTTGCATATTTTCTTTTATAGGCAAATAGGTCCAGGTTATCTAGGGTTACACCGATAGGTTTATCTTTTCTAGATCAGCATGGCACGCTATGGAGATGATTTATTATTGTTGTAAATACATTAAGCTAACATGTTCAATCGGTTATTGCATTGGATATTGTATTATTTGTAAAATGTTTTTATTGTAATATCTTTTAGAGAAGACCTACTAAAATTGGTCTTAGGGTATGGTATAAATGTAAGATCTTATTTGTAAGATCAAGTGTGGAATGCGAAAAAGACTTAAGGAAGGATATATGTGAGATCAAGCAGAGATATACACAAAGACATCATTTGAAGGTGAAGTTAGGTTTTTGTAGAAGCATATCAGCATTACACTGGTACTGAATCCAGCATATGAAGATGCTATTTTGTGTAGTACATTCTCATTGGATTTAACCATCCAACTATAGTCAGTGTGACTCCCATTTGTATTTGAGTAGTGAGCTCTAGGCTGTTGGCCTTTTTGCATGTGCAGACTCCTCTTTGTACACTTACTATCTGCAGTAGTAACATCTGATTATGGGTAAGGTTTCCCACTGTGGTTTTTCCCCTTACAGGGTTTCCATGTACAAATATTTGTGTCATGTGTTGTGGATGACTTCATGTTTATGTTTCATGGATTAATTCTTACCGGTATAGCAATTTTCTGTTAACCCTGTTTACCAGCATACTTAACTTTCTTACCAGTACTAAGAATTAAGTTGGTTAATAAGATTTTGGTGTGAATTTATTAGACAACTGATTCACCCCTCCCCCCTTCTCAATTGTCCCCAGGACCTATAGGTTGCAGATGTTTGACTGGATAGTCGTATCCTTTCTTAACTTCATGCGAAGTGTTTGCTGGATATCTGCTAGGGTATTTGTTTCTCATAAGACATTTTATTGCAAGTTTTTCTAATTGATTGATTTTCGATTTTTAGTTCTTTTCCAAGAGCTTTTTCGATGTTTTTGGATTATGTAGATCGATATTTGAATGTTTTTGGATGATTTTTTCAAGACATATTGCAGATGTTTTTGGATTTTGAATTTTCCAATGTTTTTGGATTTTAAGTTTTTCATTGTTTTTGGATTTTGCAGGATTATTTTGCAGATGTTTTTGGTTGTTATGTTTTCCATATTTGAATGTTTTTGGATGATTTTTTCAGGACTTTATATCAATGTTTTTGGTATTTTTTTTATGGTTTTCATTGTTTTTGGATTTTAAGTTTTCCTATGTTTTTGGATTTTAAGGTTTTCAATGTTTTTGGATTTTTTCAAAGGACGTTATATGGATGTTTTTGGTATTTTTAGATTTTCAAGACTTTAAATGATTTTTTAGGATTTTTTCAGTTATGCCCCTAGTGTGTAGACCTATATGACATGATGATCTGCAGAATGCATGTGGAGACAATGGATTTTTGACATGATCTATGTTAATCAATATGCATGATGAATAAGCATTTCCTATTTGAACAAGGTTGACTGTGTTTGTTTAGCCTTTTGTATTACACCGATTGAAATGGAGGTGCAAAACATTTCATAGATAAGAGGTCAATCGATCCCTAAGGTCATTTGGAACATTCGAACCAACACACTTAGTGACTAGGATTTACAAATGGAGACGCAGAAAACTTCCCCATTGGTTCTTGAAACTTTGATCTTCTTTTACCCATGTGTGTGCAGATAAGTTAATTCCTACTCGTGTTCACTAAAGATCCTTAGCATCCTATATGACTAGCTACATGGATTATTCTAACTTCAAAAGCATCCCAAAAAGAGCCTCGCTAATAGCAAGCCTTGAGAGTTCTGATGAGGTTATAGACCATAATTTCTGAAATATTGCTCCATTGCCAGTAGGTGTTCATAGCCCTGATGGAGTTACTTGCATGTTCGCATAGTTAAGATTTTTATCGCACTTGTATGCATGATATTTCAGTTATATATCATTTCTCTTTTTCCTTGAGATCAATATGTCATAGCTCTTTTCCTTTTTATTTTCTTGCCTTGACTTGTAAGTAATGAAACCTACTTGAGTGTGACAATTATAGTGGTGTTGAAGTAGAATTTTAGATTTTTCACTAGTCATGATGATCAACTAGGTGTCTCAAGTAAATTATAGATTTATTGTGTTTGAGGTATAGCAATTGATAGATTTTGGGTTAACAAGTCTCAAATAGTGAAATTTCTACCCAACCATAAGTAAAGCGTCGTCACAAGGTAATGTTGAAAATGAATGACCTTATGATCTCAAAGACTTCATGTCTGAATATCTAAGAAAGGAGATGACCCTTGCTTCTCTTGAATGCAAACAGATGACTAACTTGAACAGTTGCCTTATTTTACTGATGTTGCTATATCCTAATGCAGAAAAATTTGCAAATGTGACTTTTGCATATGATGGTGCTTGGAAAGAAACTATATGCAATGCAATGCTTTGAATAAAATGATATACAATACGGAAAGTAAAACCTAAACTAACCTAGCCTTTAGGTATCATATTTGTGTAGGTAGTTCATTGGTCTTTATTTGAAGAGTCAAATAAAGATGTATTTTCCAATAGGATATAAGGACTCATCTAAGTGTACATGTTCAGTATCTCTAATGTTGATTTCTTTAGTTTTTGGATTTTGTGGATCATCAGAGGGAAATCCAGCTCTAGAACCCATAAATTTAGCTATGCTGTTATCATTTTCAAAGAAATCCAATTATGGTAGATCCTCTTGCCCCAAGTCTATCAAGTGTGGGTGTATGAGACAAATTGATTTTGGTTTCAAAGTTATGACATGAGAGGGTGTTATGTTTGTTTTTATTGATGCACTTGAAGAGTATGATGAAGCCAACCAGGTGTTGATCTCAGTAGTTGGTGTTATGCTTGTTTTTGTCACTACATTAGCATTTGATGATGGCATACATACAATTGTTGACAAGTTGCTCTATGTAGTATGATCTAGATTGGTGATTTCATTGATAAGGGGTTTATGAACAACTTGTGTAGAGGGATCGGGATCACGAGGAGAAATGGTAAGTTTGTTTGAGAGGGAATATTGTGAAGAACATAGATGATTATGACATGGAAATGATGGGATGGAGGGACCTTGATCAGGATTTGGAGAAATAATGGGATCTTGTTTAGGATGTGAAGGTAAAGGTATGATTTGATCTTGTCTTGGAATTAGATTATTATGAAGGATAGAAGGGATGTCTTGCTCTTGCTTAGGAGGTGGATGTTGGATGGGACTTGAAATGACACTTTTTTCTTGAGATGGAAGGGTTTGATTATGAGTGGAATAGAAAAGAGCAAGGGGATAATCATAATATTCTTGGTCGGTGGGATCTTGATCACAAATTGGGTAGGATGGAAGTGGTTGTTCTTGATCTTTGTTTGTTTCAAGACTCATTTCTTCTGATTTTGGATCATCTTGTTGACACGGGGAAGGAGTTTGGAAATGCATGGGAGATTCTTGGAATGTTTCAACCTTTTGACTTGATGAGAAAGGATTTTGAATGAGATCCTCTGAATCATGACTTGGATTGGATTGGTTTTGTGCTATGGATACCCCTTGGGAGGTTGTGTTATTAGATATAGATGGCATGGGTTGGTCTTGTGTGACTTCAGGGGATGATGAAATGGTGGAAGGATATGGTTGATTTGGGATCTTCTTGAGAAGGATTTGATTTTGGTTGAAAGTAGTATGATTTTGGGTGAAAAATGTTTGATTTTGGTTGAATGAATTTTGATTTGGACTTTGGTTGAAGGGGGTTTGATTTTGGTTGAAAGAGGTTTGAATGTTGGGTTGATGTGAATTTTGTTTTGGACTTTGGTTGAAATAGGTTTGATTTTAGTTAAAAGAGGTACTTTGAATGTTGGGTTGATGTGAATTTTGATTCGGACTTTGGTGGAGTGGGGTTTGATTTTGGTTGAAATAGGTACTTTGAATGTGGTTGAACAAATTTTGATTTGGACTCTGGTTGAATGGGGTTTGATTTTGGTTGAAAGAGGTTTGAATGTTAGATTGATGTGAATTTTGATTTGGACATTGGTTGAATGGGGTTTGATTTTGGTTGAAAGGGGTTTGATTGTTGGGTTGATATGATTGGTATGACTAATATAGTATGTTGAAAGAAAAAGAAGGTTTACAAGACTCTAATGTTGGTTGAACTAAGGTAGGAATGATTTTATTGAAGAATGAAGGTTGGAATGTTTTAATGGTCTCACAAGAAGAAGAAGGTTGGTCTGATACTGATCCCCTCATGGTCATCACTTCTCTCATCATCGTTTCTAACCAGCCCCTATGGTTGTTAGGACTAGACATGTCTGTCACTTGTTGTTGGAAAGTTTTGATTTCTTGAGCTAAGGTTTCTATGGATGGTGATGGAATAGGAATGGAAGGGATGAATCCTCCACCTTCCATATGAAATGTATAATTCCAATCCATGATGTTTACTTGTTTGGTTTGGACCTAGGATCGAAACATGTAAGATATTGTCTCCATTTCCTTGAATGTGACAATGTTTGATTGAACTTTACCAACATATTTGAGTTGAGGTTGAGTTTGACTGATCCTCTGATTATGTTTTGGACATTTGGGGTATGACTTTCTAGGATGATTATGCAAATGATGATGAACTAAGATAGATGTATATGAGGTCTAGACAAGGACATATATGATAATGTGGACTCAAAATTAGGACTATGCAACGACTATGGATGATAATGAAGATGTGAATGAGGACTATGCAAATGATGATGAACTAAGACATACGTATATGAGGTCTACACAAGGATGTATATAAGGATGATAATGAGGACTATGAAAAGGCTAAGGATGATAATGAAGATGTGAATGAGGACTATGCAAATGAGCATGGGAGATTCTTGCCATGTTTCAACTTTTTGACTTGATGAGAAAGGATTTTGAATGAGATCCTCTGAATCATGAGTTGCATTGAATTGGTTTTGTGCTATGGATACCCCTTGGGAAGTTGTGTTATTAGATAGAGATGTCATGGGTTGGTCTTGTGTGACTTCAAGGATAATGAAATAGTGGATGGATATGGTTGATTTGGGCTCTGCTTGAGAGGGATTTGATTTTGGTTGAAAGTAGTATGATTTTGGGTGAAAGATGTTTGATTTTGGTTTAATGAATTTTGATTTGGACTTTGGTCAAAGGGGGTTTGATTTTGGTTGAAAGAAATTTGAATGTTGGGTTGATGTGAATTTTGTTTTGGACTTTGGTTGAAGTAGGTTTGATTTTGGTTAAAAGAGGTACTTTGAATGTTGGGTTGGTGTGAATTTTGATTTGGAATTTGGTTGAGTGGGGTTTGATTTTGGTTGAAAGAGGTACTTTGAATGTGGTTGAATGAATTTTGATTTGGACGTTGGTTGAATGGGGTTTGATTTTAGTTGAAAGAGTTTTGAATGTTAGGTTGATGTGAATTTTGATTTGGACATTGGTTGAATGGGGTTTGATTTTGGTTGAAAGGGGTTTGATTGTTGGGTTGATATGATTGGTATGACTAATATAGTATGTTGAAAGAAAAAGAAGGTCTACATGACTCTAATGTTGGTTGAACTGAGGTAGGAACAATTTTATTGAAGAATGAAGGTTGGAATGTTTGAATGGTCTCACAAGAAGAAGAAGGTTGGTCTGATACTAATGCCCTCATGGTCATCACTTCTCTCATCATGTTTTCTAACTAGCCCATATGGTTGTCAGGACTAGCCATGTCTGTCACTTGTTGTTGCAATGTTTTGATTTGTTGAGCTAAGGTTTCTATGGATGGTGATGAAATAAGAATGGAAGGAATGAGTCCTCCACCTTCCCTATGAAATGTATAATTCCAATCTATGATGTTTGCTTGCTTGTTTTGGACCTAGGATCATAACATGTAAGATATTGTCTCCATTTCTCTGAATGTGACAATGCTTGATTGAACTTGACCAACTTGTTTGAGTTGAGGTTGAGTTTCAATGATCCTCTGATTGTGTTTTGGACGTTTGGGCTATGACTTTCTAGGATGATTATGAAAATGATGATGAACTAAGATAGATGTATATGAGGTCTAGAGAAGGACGTATATGATAATGTGGACTCAAAATTAGGACTATGCAATGACTATGGATGATAATGAAGACGTGAATGAGGACTATGCAAATGATGATGAACTAAGACATATGTATATGAGGTCTAGACAAGGACGTATATAAGGATTATAATGAGGACTATTCTAAGACTAAGGATGATAATGAAGACATGAATGAGGACTATGCAAATGATGATGAACTAAGACATACGTATATGAGGACTAGACAAGGATGTATATAAGGATGATAGTGATGACTATGCAAGGACTAAGGACGATAGTAAGGATGTAAGTTTCACTATGCAAAGATGTAGGGCGATAATGAGGACATAAGTGGGACTATGCAAGGACATAGGACGATAATGAGGACGTAAGTGGGACTATGCAAAGAATTCCTAGGGTCACAAGTATGTTAAACTTTTGAGTTTTTGGTTTCAAAATGGGCTTTGTTTTCAATAATTCCATGTCTGGGACAAGTTTTGTAATTTTCCAAATTTGAGAACAATTGCTTGGAGGTATGTATAGCTGACTGACTCAATTTTCACACTATCTCATAAAATTTAGAGATATGTAGGATAGGGCTTGAAATAGCCCAAAGGACTGACTCAATACTAGTATAACACAACAATACATAAAAAAGAATAGAATACAATCTTAGGCTAGAAAGTGGACACCATTCAATGAGGCCCTTATGAAATACTAAGACAAAAAGACTAGATAGAGAGTTTGGCAACACTGGCTCCACTCCACGACACACACTTCTTGGGCATGCCAGTCTCTCTTACCCTGAAGATCCAAAGATCTTATAGCTGAGGGATTTCTATATCATAGTGTAAGGTACATGAAGGGTATCTGTGGGGTATGATCCACACTCTTGAAATCACTGAATGTAGGATTTTTGGCAACTAAATTGGTTCATAGTATTAGGTTTCAAGGGATCCCGATCCAATGATGGATTCTTAGAACAAGCCATTGAAGACTTTAATTGAGCTTATCGGTGCAGGGAAGGCCCCCACATATGTTGAATTCACTCAATGCTCTAGTCGCTTGACCAGTATACTTATATAGCGGCTCTAAAAACCCACTTGAGAGTATGTTGGAAGAGATGATATCCCCAACGCATCCCAATTTGAAGTACCTCTATGGGGTGATGAAATCCCTAGTCAAAGATACCCCTCACTATGTAGAATAAAATAAAACATTGGATGTCATTGTCACCTCCCTCCTTTCTCCCAAGACATTGAAGGTGGGTGGAAAGTTGGTTAATACAACAGCAGGTCCACCCTAAACACAATAAAATTCTTTACCTTAAGAAAAAAGAAAAATGATTTAATCTAATGTAGACTGATTCACATTCATTTTATAGCCAAAATTTAGGTGTTGAATATGCATTTGCATGTCCATTTTAAACACCAACTCAAAATATGAAGGCATACATGTCAATTTTAACCATTTGTTGATTTTAAGCACCAAAAGACAAAGTGTGAGATGCATGCATGTTAATTTTAGCCCATGTTCATTTTAAGCAACAAACAACAAAGTGTGAGATTATCCATGCATGTCCATTTTAACTGTTGTTGATTTTAAGCACCAAAATATGAAGTGTTAGATGATGCATGCAAAAGTACTAATCTAATACTTTGTATAAATCCACCACAAGCTGTAAACAGGAGATTAGTAGTAAAGTTAAACCAACAAAAAACAAAAACTCAAAGCGTGACAGAGGCGAATGCGTAACAATACCTATTCAATTGCGTGATACTTACAGACCGAATGCGTGAACCTGACAAAGCGTATGTGTAATTCTGATAGAGTGAATGCGTAATGATAATAGAACAATTGTGTAATAATAATAGGTCGATTGCATAATAGATAGGCAGACAACAAAAAATAAAAAAAATAAAAATAATAAAAAAAATAAAAGAAAACTAAACCCGATCAGCAACCTGCAAAACCAATTGTGAGGCCCTAGCCAAATCTCTCATCATCCATTCAATATTGATTAGATCATATTTAACTTGATAAGAAAGAACTAATCTATTATATCTATCAAAGGCTAGTTGATCTTCTGACTCTTGTATCTTCTTTTCTGCTTGGAGAACCTTTTGATAGCGTTTGGCTTCTCTTCTTTGTTGTTTCTTCCTTCTTGCACCTAAAATCCTAGACTGTACTTTTCTTTCCATAAACTGTTATAATGAAATCATGAAATAGAAGTAATCTGTTTGTAGATTAAACTAATTTTAGACAGAAATAGACAAATTAAATAATAGACAGAATAAAAAATTAGACAACAAGTTTCCCTACGAATGCGTAATTGGGAAAGGGCGATTGCATGATCTGAACACGATGATTGTGTAACCCTGTCAGAGTGAATGCGTGACCCAGAGGGGTCAAATGCGTGATGTTGTCTATGAGATTGTGGGATGATATAATCACAATTGCATGATGAAATATATGTTCTCAAAATCCGTGCAAAATCTATTTAAAAAATGCAAAAATCCATACGACCTACAAAAATTATATAGAGAAAAAAGAAGGTAAGTTAGCTATGTTTCACATCAGGTTCACCAAAATGTATGCATGTAAAATTCATCTTAAAAGTAATTAAAATTAGAAATCAAAGGAAAATCACGAATCCCTACCTAATCAAAGAATCTTAACAAACTAGCAATGAAATAATGCAATATCAAACAAATAGGAATTAAAATAGTTCAAATCAAACTCCCTATTCCAAGATTGCATATAGATTCCATTGCTCTTCTCTTCTTTGTGGTATGATGGCTCTCAGATATTACACTAGTAACCTGCAAGTGACACAAAGATTCGAAGTTCGTGATTCAGAGAAATTTTCTAAGATTGAATGCTCAATTTATGGATTTTTGGAGAGGATTGATTGAATGGTGGAACAAATTGATCAAGAGGTGGAACTCAAGTGAGCTCACATGAAAATTGATAGTTTAACTATTGATTGTAGGAGTGAAACTCCATAGATTGAATATATTAATTGAGTCAATTGATTGAGAAAAAGCTAACTGAAGGAAGAAAAAGAATGATTGGAGGAAATAAAGAGGATGGCAAAGAAAGCTTAATTTAGAAAAAGTTAACTAAAAGATGGAAATAGAAGTTGAAGAGATAAATGATTTAATTAATTAATTGATTGAATTAATTAATTTAGCAAGTGCTTGCATTTTAACTTAGATTTTCAATTTAATCTTTGCATGAAATTTATTCAAATAATTGAATTTATTTTAATTCAATTTAGTATTTGAATATATTTAGAACTTGACTTTGATTTTCAATTTGGTTTTTGAATTCATGGACATGTAATTGAATTTGGAAGAAATTAGAAGAATATGAAATTAAATGAAATTAGTATTTGGGGATTTGGAATTGAACAATTAATTAGTTAATTAAATAATTTAAAGAAACTATTTAATTATGTAGAAATGGAATTTAATTAAATAATAAAGATTATTAAATTTAAAGGATTAAAGTACAATTAATTAAATAGTAAATATTTAATTAATATTTAGAAGAGGGTTGAATGATTAGATGATTAGAGATAGAAATTGAGAATTAATTTATTTAAATAATAACATTTATTTAAATTGGGGAATTAATTAGAATTAATTAAATAATAAATATTTAATTAATATTTAGAAAATGATTAAATGATGATAGAATAGGAAATATAAATTGAGAATTAATTTATTTAAATAATAAAGATTATTTAAATTGGGGAATTAACCATAATTAATTAAATAGTAAATATTTAATTAACATTTAGAAAATGGTTAAAATGATTAAATGATGATAGAAATAGAAAATAGAATAATTTGTAAGATTATGAGGAAATATGAAATTAGAAGAATAAGATTAATTAACATAATTAAATAATTAAATAATTATTTAACTAATTAGACGAATAATTAGTACATGATCAATGAGACATTTTTAGGTGTCTACAATAAGTAGTTGAAGGTTGGTTTCGGCCTTATAAGGCTTGCAGAACTATAAAAGAATGTATTTCAATCCATTTTAGGAGAGAAAGTTGAGGTATGGTCGAAGACAAAGTGTTTTGAGCAATAAAATTATATTTTAATGTTCATTTTCTGAGTTTGCACATTCTTACAGTCTGTTCTTTGACATTTTTGATGCATTTGAAGATATGTATTTAAAAGAAATTTCTTCTGAGATGATAGGCAGATGAGTTAAGTTTATTTTTGTGGTAGTGGCATCCAATTTGGTTTTCTTTTGTTAAAAGTTATCAAAGTTTTTGTCAAAACTGCCAAACCCTTGTTTAGGGCATATAGTGATAATAAAAATGTGCTTTCTTTGTTTGGTTTGCATTTTCAAGACCCCACACTTGGGAAGGGTGTTGGAGGAGATGTATTATAACTGTCCTAAAAAGTGCAGGAAGCCATGATACGTTTGACATGAGTTATGGGTGGAGGAAGTGAGTAGTTTGCAGAGCCTGATGTGCGAGCAATATCTCAGAGTTAAACCATTGGATTTGTACATTTTCAATATGCTGTTCCAAATCACTTTCTTCAGAATCTCACTAGAGCGATTGAGAAGTTTCAAACTAGTTCAAAAGTTATATATGTTTGTATATAGGTATATCTAAGAGGATAGCAAGGAGGTAACTTTGGTTTTATTTAATCAAAAAGTTATTTTTGATTAGCCTAATGGTATGATGAAGTATGAAGAGAGCCTAGGGTGAGTAGTGAAGTCATTCTAATTCTTAGAGAGACCTCTGAATGGAGGGTTTCTATGTTGGGTTTGTGAAGGTTGCAATTGACTATCATAAAGATGACATAATAGTGTTTTGTTTGGAGTTGTTGCAGACCTAGTTAAAGTCATGGTTGGGTATAAACCATCAAATACAATCTTAGAATTGTCTACCAAGGTGTTAGGGTATTGAAACCCCAAGTGAAAGGTGTGAATCCTAGTTGTGAGCCTAGGGGAAATGAGTAGGTGATAAATCTTGTTATTGCAATCAAGAGGCATATTATTGTCATGATCAAGAAAGGTCAATGATTATTTTAAGTTAGTATGTGGAGTTTGGTAGATTAAGGATGCATGCTTTGACCATTGAAAGGTCTTGATAGGTGATATGAGTAGCTGTGTTTGAACCAAGCAAGGTTGAGGGGTAAGGTTGTCCAAGAGTTTTTGTTGAGATCCACTACTCTCTGCATCATTTATGTTTCTAACTCTTTACCTACAGACTTTGTGTTGTTGAACACCTTGACTAGATCAGAAATTTAGTTGGTTCCCTATTGTGCAATTGATTTGAGAAATTCACTAAAGACATCTGTAATCATTTGGCTCCTTTGAACCTGATCAATTAACCTCTGGTTGATGGGTGATTTTGGATCAAATGATAAAGAAAATTGGGAAAGTAGTTGAGGACTCGGGTTCTGAATAGCATTGATATATTGAGCCACTTGCATTATAATCTGCTTCATCTCATTTTTGTCTTTTTCATCCTTCCAAGTCCTAGTGAGTATCATTTTGGTTGAAGTATCTAAATGTTTAACATCAATAGCCTGAGAAGTTTCCCCTAGATCAATCTTTTCAATGATGAAATCTTTCTCAATGATATTCTTGACCTCCTTATCTGTAGGGGGTCTAGCTACTTATGCAATCCAGTGTCCTATTTGGTCATTCACATCGATCATGGTTTCTATTTTTAGTCTCTTGGACTTCAATGTTCTTCCCAGACACTTGCTGACCATATCCTCCATTGGGATTGAAAAGGGAATTACATTCCTCTTCTTAGTAAGTGAAGCACTTAGCCACTTAAGAGCAGTGGATGCTTCCCTTGGTGATGGTGATTGTTGATTAATGGTGACAACGACAATGGTATTCCTATAATCCTCAGGTTGTTGAATTTCCTCTTTTATCTGCAGCATCTATGATGGGTTGGTCATGCGTCTGAGTATCCATTCCTCCCTGAATTTCTTCCTTAGAATCCAAGTCCACTACCAGTGAGATTTCCAGGGTTTTTTGATTTCTTTTCCTACTACGTGATTTGGTAACACAGAAAGAGGCAGAACCCACATAGGATTATCCTAAATTTGCAATTTTGGTCTCCTCTGTCCTCTGTTTCTCATCACCTACAATATCAACAACAACGTTAGAAGAAGGAACTGATGTTTGGGAAGTCGCACACATTTGACCAACTATCTTATCTTTAGGTGTAGGTATAGTCCTTTATCTAAAATGATGATATTTCAACCATATTTATGTTCTTCTGATCACATTAAAGGTTTTGGCCTGAATGTTATCATCCCCTTTCCTATTCCAATAAATTTGCTAGATAGGTTGTCCTTGTATCTATTCATTGATCTTAGGATCAATAACTTCCTCATCTTCATCTTCTTGCACCTCAGAAACATTTATGGATAAGCCCATTGTTATGATTTATTGAACCGCAAGTCTCAACCAAAGCCTTCTTCTAACTTCAAACTCATCAACACAATTCTCCCAATAATCCTCCAACTAAGGTTCACCCCGAAAACCATTATCAACAACTAAATTCTCTAAAGTGAATCCTCGACTATCAAATTTATATCTGGCAACATACAATTGCAAATTGAACTTCTTGAGATCAATTTCAATGTTCAACGCATCTAAAATTGATGCGCATCTATACTATCCAAGTTCTACTAGAAAGACCACCTCGGACTTCCCTCCACTTTTCTTGTCAATATAAGCTAATTGTCAACTAACTTCGATTAAAACATAGCTATCCAAAACATATCTGGGTAACCTGAAAGGTTCACCCTGAAAACTGCCAATTCTAATATATGTGAACTAAGGAATTGAATAAAGAAACTACCATAAATACCAATAAATTCCATGGCTTTCATTGACAACCTCTTATTTGTGTTTCCCTATAATTCATAAACCAATCTTCCTGCGAAGATGTCATTCCATCTCATGAAGTTTTTTGCATATCTCTATTCCTACAGGTGAGGGTGATATTTATATACCCTTATTCCATCAGTCCAGTGTTTGTGATGCAAGCCATTCTAGTCCCAGGTACATGCAAGCATATAAAATAAATATGAAGACATATAGAAACCACTCATTCCCGCAAACCTGTTTAGACTCTCATGCAATATTTTTGCAATAACCTGCCCCCAGTCTAGGTGGGTGCTTCTATTCAACATGACTTGGATGTATAAATACATCTAATCCTCCTAGTAAAGGACATGGGCATTTCCTTTTAACCTATTCAACATAATGACAATGTCTCACATCTCTGTTATGAAGTTCTCTCTAGTAAGTGTCCTTGGTAACCTTGAACCCCCCTTTTGAATCTTCAACAACCAATTGCTGGCAATCACATTTTTATAAGCACTCTTCTTCTCTGAAAAGAAGGAATATGAAGTGCCAATAGTCTAGTATTCATATGGCTCTTTATGAGGTATGCCCATAGCTGCCATTACAATTTCCCTATCTATTTTAAACAACACTTCACCATTAATGTTCATGATACACCTGTGATCTGCATCATACCGGTTCATACATTCCAATACTAACTCTAGGCATGGTTTGTCGATGGGAAATGCAGTGGCCTCAACCAAACCTCTCTTCACAATTTTCTCCATCATTGAATTTTCCCCATTGCTGGAAGTGAACTAACTGAGCAAGAAGTGCAACCTAATTTTGGCAGAGTTGGCCTCATAATGGCCCCTCTCATTTTAAACAAGCAATCAGGAATGAAATGAATTCTCATACACAACAAAGGGGAATGAACAACAACTAGCTTCCAGAACAAGTAAATGCAGCAAAAGAGAGAAAAATTGAAACTAACCTAATCTTGATAGCCAATTCTTAGAAACCTTTAGAATGCAGATACAATGCCTCTAATTTTCGTCACTTGTAGGGCTACTGAGAAGATTCTAGAAACAATTACTATCTTTTACAATAAAAATGGACAAAATTTACACTTAAAACTTAGCTAGTTGTACTAATTAAGTTCATGTGAGTTGATGCCTGATTTGATGTATAAGCAACATGCATTTAATTTCAGGTCATTTCATCACATGACTCATGAATTATCATGATTGCTTGTCATAATTTAGAAACTAGCATTTTGAATTCTCTGGAATATTCTCTTTTGTCATTGCCACATTCACTTCATGATACATGTGTCAATTCTACATGGAACTTCAAACTTTAAGAATTAGAACTTTGAACCTTGAACCAAGAACCAAGAGGTTCAAAGATTCAAGTTCAATTTTGAGAAATATCACAGAACAACACATAACACTAACTACATGACAAAACAAAGAACAATGAGCAAGCAAAGATAGAACTAGTACATGAATGACTTTGGACCTTGAACCCTGAACCAAAGAGGTTCAAAGGTTCAAGTTCAATACCAATTTCAACAAAGCACTCGCTTTTACCATAAAAAGAAAAGCCACAAAGAAAATTCTTTAAAGCACGCTTTGAACTTTGAACTTTGAACTTTGAACTTAGAAAAGGTTCAAAGACTCGGGCTCAAAGAGAAGAAATACATGACCAAAAGGAAAATAAAACTAAAAAGGTGACCTTCAAATTTGAAATTTTCAATGAAAATAGGGAGGGCTAACACATGAAAAACATTTAAAATGGATTTTCCCTTCATATTTACTTCCAGCTGGTCCTTTAGGGATTCTTCTAGCAATTAAGACTTTCAACTCTTCAATCTCTCTTTCTTCTATCTCAATTTCTTCAATATCCTTAACATACATCTTTTTCCAATCTATCTTCTTCTTACCAAAGATAGATGTTTTAAATGCAATCTCAGTTTTAGCAGCACTCTGATCTCCATGTTTAAAAGAAGTCAATTTCGCAAGTATTGTATTTTTGCTCACAGGAGTACTTGACATTGTCTGGATTTCATTGATATTAGTAGCCTTCATCTTGTATGTTGAAGGTAGAACTCTTAGAACTTTTGACACTATTTCATCCTCACTAATTGATCTGCCACAATATTTGATACTCATGACAATCTCATTGACTCTATCCATGAAAGAACTTATCTTCTCATCCTCTTCCATCTTTAAAGTTTCATACCTTACCCGGAAATGTTCAAGTTTAGTAATCTTTACTGCTTGGTCACCTTCATAAAGAATTTCAAGCTTCATCTAGATCTACTTAGCATTCTCCAACTCCATGACATTCAGTAACTTTTCATCAGATAGGGTGCTTAACAAAGCTTCTTTTGCTCTCACATCATTTTTTAGCTCTCTTGTGTTCATGAGTAAGTGTTGGTGTTCCAAAATTAGGATCATGAGCTATATACCATTTCTCGACTATCTCCCAAACTTCATTTCCAAGACATCTGAGATGAATCTTCATTCACTCCTTCCATATTTTGTAATTTGTACCATCAAATCTAGGTCTCTCCTTCCGGTAAGGATTGATTGTAGAACTAGATGTTGACACCATATAATCTCCTCAAATGGCTAAGCTTCTACAAAGAGGACCTTTCTCTGATACCAATTGTTAGAATTTGTTGATATCGGTAGTAAACTGAGAGGGGGATGAATCAGTTTAATAACAATAATAACAATGAAATTAATTATAAATCTTAAACCGAGGCACAACATAATGAAGATTATAACATGAAGGCATAACACCAATATTGTGACATGGAAAACCTAGAAAGGGAAAACACATTATGAGAAACCCTACCCACCATCAGATCAATACTCTACAGTGGTATTGTGAACAATTACAATGGGGTCTGCACATGTAGAAAAGGCCAATACCCTAGAGCACATTGCTCATCACAAAGGGAAGTCTCACTAACTTACAAAATCATCAGACTGCAATCCAGAAAGAAGTGAACTATTAAGGTAACATGTACTAATGCCTAATACAGTTTTGGTTAAGCATTGATATCTGCTGTACAATACAAAACCTTTCCAACCTTCATTGGAATGATATGACTTTATTCGCACATAATCCTTCCTTTGATAATGCAAAATTAACCACCCAAAACCATCACATATCAAATTACATGAATAAGTCACATATAAATATAGATCATCAACCTTATTGGTCGCTAAAACCTAAACCCTTAAACCCATAATTACAAAATTACATCACATGATATCACTAGACCAATATTTTGAATTAGGTTACATAGCATGGACCTAAATCAAGTAACCAAACAATTATATCCATTGGAAATTTTGCTAAGACCAAAATCCAACATGCTTCACTAGCCGGTAGAAACCCTCGGTGAAAGTTTAACTGGATCCAAATAGGACCACCATAACAACATTCCATCCAATACAAAGTCATGAAACACTCAAGATATAATCAAGAAGCACCAACAACATTATAGAAATCGATTCCATAAGCTGGACCCAAAATCCACTGATCAAGTCACCAAATAATGCATACTCGTAAACCTAACTGGGAATGCCAGAAGCCGATAAAGCCAAAAGCTAACCAGTAAAGGCACAAGCTAATTGGGTAACACTAGAAGGTGAACGATACCCAAAAGCAATAACCAAATCATGAACCACCAAAATATAGCAAGCATATAACCATCATAATAAGCATCCAAAACTGTTTCCAGAGATCTGATCATATCGGTTCAAAAACATAGCCAAAACCAAGATGATCACCAAGACTAACCAGGATAGTCTCCAATCAGGATATAGTGTTGACATCAATGACAACACTTAACCAAATCCAGCATATTGCTGACAATCGATTATAATTATTAATTATGAATAATATTAAGGTTTTTATTATGATAATGATTAATATTAAGGTTTTGATTATAAAAATTTCTATTATGTGAGTGGATAAAAATCAAACATTATATTTATTTGATTTATATTAACATTATTATAAAAACAATTTTCAAGTAATTTGAAATTTGTTTTGAGCATTAGTTAAAATGTGTAAAAATTATAAAGTTTTGCAAAATATTGAACAATTAATATTAGAAATGAAATCCTTATCTATTGTGGAAATTATTATTATTATATACATGAGCCTTATCAATACAATAATTTTTGAATCATTTGAAAATTAAATTTAATGGTGGAGAAAATGCATAAAAATTTTGTAAACATTTTGAGAATTATATTTTATATATTTACAACACATTCCCTTGTAAAATATTGTTAATGTGACACATTTTAGAAAACCACATGTATCAAAAATAATATTAAAAAATATATTTTCTGTGAAAGCTAAATTATAATACAAACTTTTGTTTTCAAATATACATTTGTGTCCTTTGAACTATATAAAACTTCAATATTTAAGAAGCATTAAAGGTTGACCAAGAAGTAACTAAATGAAAAACACTTCATTGTAATGATGTAAATACATAACAAATTCTTCACCGATGAGGATGGTATTCCGACCCTTATTCTCATAATGATCGTGATATACTTCCTGTAAGAATCTAGAAATTTTGATGCTATTGCAGAAACTTCCTTACCCTTTTTTGGAATATCTTATATTTGTAATATTTTCGAATTCTTCAACATCATCTATCATTAAGGCTATGTTTTCTTATTCTTTGACAATTTTGTTACAATACTCCAGAATAGTTCTTGCACATTTGTCCATATGGCTCTCAATGAATTCATTTGAATTCACAGATACATCTAGGCTTGCAACAACAATTTCTAATGCATTTTCAAAAACAATCATGGTTTTGATTATTTGCTGAATATAAATAACATAAAATGGAAGTTAGTATTTTAGAATTATGAGAATGAAAATATCCATAAATAGTTAAAATATAAAATTAAAAAATATTAACATATAGTAACAAAAAATATCCATAAAAGAAACCATTGAACACTTAATAGTCATAGTAAGTATGTAATAGTAATAGTGGAAAATTTGAACATAATTCATTAAAACATTTCATAGGCATTGAAGAAAATTTGAACATAATTCATTAAAAACCAGAGTTTACATTCCAAAATTGATTACAATCATAATAGTTACAAAATTTTGTAGACTCTCATTTAGGAGTCGCTATCACTTTGTCTTATGGATTCCTCTCAATAATAGAAATAATTTACATGGTGTTTGATAGGCTTGATAGTGGTTTGACCCTTCTCAGGTGTTTTCTTAAGGTCAATTTTAGTTTCAATTCCAAGTTTCTTCCAAATGGATGCCTTGAATTCTACTTTGCTAGCAGTTGTTCAATCATGTCTTTCTCTTTGAAGTTGGTCAATCGCCTCAGCCATTGTCTCTGTATTCCAGGGAAATGAACAACAACTATGGTTATTCTTGATCCAAAAGTTTCCAAAAGTGAACCCATAAGGGGTTTCGAACTTTCTTCTGTGGTGTTCATCACAACCGCGCGTTGTGAAGCACGATAGTCTACATTAAGTTTCTACTTAAGTTTTTTGGTGGTGAGACTAAGGTTCAGTGTCAAACTTGGTAGCTCTAATAGCATACGTAACATCACAAAAAACTTAGTGGAAATTAAAAAAACAACTGATATGTATCTTTAAGAAAATATTTTTTAACCAATATCCATTTTTTTGTTGAAATAAATAACAATCAAGCAATATAGTAGTTTTCTAAAATATTTAATAGGCATTGAAGAAAAGTTGAACATGATGTATTACGTAAACAAATAATATATGAACTCAATTTTCATTGAAGAAAATTTGAAAATAACATTTTGCATCAACTTATAATGATTTATTTGATAATCATTAAAGAAAATTTTAACATAAATATATTACATCAAATTTTCTTTTAAAAATTCCAATCTATTTCCTTAAGGTCTCTTTACATAAGGATTTTGTAAAGGTCCCATTGTAGTTGTGTCCATTTTCCTCCGATCAACTCTTGAGAGGGGCATAGGTCAGTCTTAGGATAAGCTTTCATAGTACAAGTATCAGGAAAGTATATTTGAAAGAGATCCTTCCCATCAAAAGGTGATATGAATTTGTTCAGAATATTACCCCCCCACCAACAATTAGTGTCAAGCACTTCTACTGTGAGTCCAGGTGAGAGGCCAATGGGAATCTTCTTGTATGGTGGAATGGATCTCATATTTTTCAAATATACCTCCTCCACCAGTACCTCCCCATTTCAATTCTCTGTAATGAATTTTTCATATTGAAAAAGGAATGTATTCTTGTCATAACTGCCATTGCCAAATACAATGATAGTTCCTCCAAACTATGCTCCTTTGAATCCCTCCTCTTCACTACACACCTCCACTTTCATTTCTATGCTCACCTCCATTTTCTGAGCAAGTATCACTAACAAAATTGAGTCCAAAAAAATCATTGTTAGAAAAGTTATATAGGAGAAGCTTATGCATACAATGTATTAATTCTGGTATATAATATTAATTTTAAATCACTATGATGTCAAACATTCATAAATTTAAAGCTAAAGAAAATTAGTATTGTTAGCCAAAGAAATTGTTCACATGGTTTGCGTTTTGAAAAACATATCCATATATAATGAGATATAACATTGTAAGCGATGCTCTGCAAAAAGGATTGTTAGGAGACATGCACTCAAAGCAATTCAAATTCTAGTGTTAGTGTCAGAAACAAAATACTATCCTAAGCAAGCATATCAAGAGAGATATCAAATATCTGATGGAAAGCATACAAAGACAAAAGACAGACACTAGACCCCTCCAAATGCTTGCCAACATATTTATAGCCACTCCTCCCTTGTTCCTCTCCTCTCCAAGTTCCACATGAGTGTAGCTCTCAACTTTGCACTACTATGGAAGTCTTATGGAGATTCAAGATTGAAAATGATTATGAGACTATGAAAATATAGGCTTAATATGAGAGAAATGAGTTAATTTGAGCTATGTTAATTTTAACCAAAAGAAGAACAAAGTAATTATGTTCCTAAATGTTCTCTCTTAAACTCTCTATAACTTAGATGCATACAAGATTTCTGAATTATGGCTAGATGATACTAAATTATAGATGTTCTTGAGTAGGATGCTTGAGGATTTTTGAGGATTTGAAGATGAGGAATGTGAGCTCTATGTATAGGTAAAATAGAGAAATGGATGGTTGAGATTGAGTAATCTCAACACGGGCTAGGATTGATGGGTTTATGATCCATGTGAAAGCTTTCAACCCAATCCTAGGATGATAAATGCCAACATGAGATGGCTTGAGAGGAAAGGGAAGAAGCATTAAATGATTGAGATAACATGAAGGTTAGCTTGGGAGGTAAGGTTAGTCTTGAGTTGAATGAATAAGTTAATTATCCATTGAATAATTCCTTTCTCCAATAGATAAACTTTTGTGCAAGAGTTAGTGGGGGTAACCATGGTCAAAGCAATGAATGCTTGAAGAGACACATGAGTTAAATGGAGGTTGAGTTAGAGGGAAAGACTCTAACTATGTGGGTGAGTTGAGTTAACCATTAGTGGTCATGTAAGGGACATTAATGGTTTGGAAGACTTTAGAGGTTAACTTGTTGGACACATAAAACATTTAATGCTTTTCAAAGACTTTGGAGGCTTTGAGAAGTGACTTCAAGTTGCTTAGGAATGTGACAATAATTAGGGAATGGGTTTAGGCTAATTAGGAATGATTTAGAAGAACTTAGAAAGTGGTTAGAAGAGTCTAGAAGGAGATTTAGGATGCAAGTGGGTTTGGTGGGTGAAGGAAAATAGGATTTTAATTAAAATAAAATTCATTTATTTGAACAAAATAGGTGCAACTTGCATTTATAGGAGAATGAAAGTGGGGGGTAGTTTAGGGATTTAAATAAATATTTACTTTATTTATTTAAAGGAGGAAAGGGGTTAAACTAAATAAATGTGTTTTATTTATTTAATTGATTCAAAGGTGTGGTTAATGAATTAATTTAAATAAATTGGGTAATTTATTTAATTAATAGCGGAAGGGTTGAGGATGAGTTTAGTAAAATATTAATTTAATTAACTGATGACTAGTGGTTAAATAATCAAATAAATAGTAAATATTCATTTAATTAAGTGGACAGATTTATGTAAATACATTTACCCCACTTTGAGATGGTGTAGTTTATTATGTCGTTTCAAAGAAAGAAAAATAGGTGTGAAGAAATATGCCCCATAAATGTTAATTTAGTGGGTGGTAGTCCCCCTCAAGAGATGGGCTGATTTTTTTTTTTAAATCGAGTGATCTCTCGAAAAAGAGAAAGAAGTGGGGGTAGGTAGAATAGAGGAAATAATGGTGAAAGAATGGGAGAAAACATAGTGAATATGGAGAAAGGGTAAGCCAGTGAGTACCCTTAGGTTAGGCAAGAGATACGGTACAAATGTAGTGTGTGCATGTTGATTGATGCTATACAATTGATCAAAATTGGTTGGACAATATGGTGTAATCGGTAAATTTCCCCGGTTGTGTCAAAGCATGATAACTAATGTCACTTGGTTGCTTGGACAAGATAAAGTCTAAGTGAATCAAAGTGACCTGATGAGACTTAGACAATTTATGTAATTGCCCGATGAAGTCAACGTATTTGAAGCAAAATACCCATTGAGACTTAGACAATTGATGTAATTGTTCATTGGATTGTGTTTGCATGGTAGGTTGTTTGTGGTAAATCATAGTAGCCCATTGAGACTAAGATCATTGTGATAAATGCCTGTTGTAGTCTAGGATTGCCATAATCAATTACCTGTTGAGACCCAAAGATACTTGATCAAAAAGTATCCGTTGATAGTCTAGGTGTGTGTGAGTCGATGTACCTGTGCAAATAGATTAACTTGCTTGGTGTATAGGATGACTTAGGATGGGAAACACAACCCCTCCTATTAGAGATGGATGGTGATGAGCATGGCTTGATTGGGTAGATGTGATACGATATAGGGTATGTGATTTATGATGATGACTTGGATAGGGAGGGTGAGGGGGGGATTCAGTATTAGATAGAAGGTGTGGAGGACCTAAAAAAGAGAGTATCCATTGTCATTACTATGTATGAATGATATGGTGTCACGAACCCAATTTTTCCATAATTATTTAATTAGGAAAATAATGTTTATTTTTTGCAAATGAAATGGAAATGAAATGAAATTGGAATTGTTAATGAAATAAGATAGGAGATCGAATGCACTGAAATTATTTATATACAATTGAATGATTAGTAATATTTTTTACTGCAAAATTGGGATCGTCATTGCTAATGAGCACACTGAGTGCAAGTGAATGCAAGAACTGGTGACCGCAGATGAAGGTGAGAACATGGTTCAGGTAGAGTTGTCTTAGCTCTTGTATTTTGTTAGAATAGATGGAATCCCTCACACACTACAATAGAAAAGTTGTTTGTGCAATTGTGACTTCATCGATGCATTATTTTAAAATTGTTTGTATTGTGATTTCATCGATGCATGATTTTTCATTAGCGAAATGTTATGAGTAAATGGTAATCATTACATTTATTTCATCTTTAAAGGTGAAAATTAATTTGATATTTTGAAAGAAAACTTCCGTAATTTAATGATTTAATGTTCTTTCTAAGGAAGATTTAATGTATCTATCATAAGAGAATTCAAATGTAATTTTATTAATAATTGATGTGTTTACAATTATATGAAATTCTTATGCATGTAAGTTTTATAGTTGAGACTTGATAATATATATATATATAATATAAAATGAAGGTGATTATGTATTATGTGTATTTATTTTAAATTATGCTAAAAGTGAATATTTTCTTATTATATAAACTTGTCAATTCGAAATGATGTATTTATGATTATACATACATATAATTTAGATTATATATATTATTTCTAATGACTTTTTACATTAGACTTCCTTTGATATGAAGATTTAATATATAAATTAGTCTATTATTATATATATTTTTATATAATTATAATATTATGAAAGGTGGGGAGTCGAAATCTAAGGATACTTAGAAGTTGACTAAAAGTGAAATGGCAGAGAAGCCGATTAAGCTAGTCGATCTAGGCACCATGACTCATGGTGAAACATGGTGGAGACTTGGCACCGATATTGACAAACCTGCACTTGACAAGCATGTAAGTGTTTAAGACTAAACTCAAACTCTGCATGCTACCCGATGGGTTATAGAAGACGAGGTCGATAGTGTTAAAACCTTTCATCGACTAACAGTAAACCGCAAGATAAGTGAATCATTATTATTATCAAACACTTGGTGTTTGTATTGAACACTAAGTACAAGTTGATGAGAAAAATTAGATGTGGATGATTAGTAACAAGGATCTTAATGGTTAAAATGATATTTGCAGTGCTTGGATAACATGTAAACATTCCTTCATGAGTTCTAAACCATTTGAAATTGAAACTATATTAAGACTAACACATGGTGGCTCACAATCGATGGGGAAGGAAAGTGACTTGGAATGTAGTACCATGGAAATTTAAAAACCACAATCTTCTTCCCATTTCACAATGGCAGTAGGAAAGACTGCAGTTCCCGCAGAGATGAATGAGAAATAAAATAATCTCCTCCCACAATCCATAGTTGGAGGTGGCCGACTTAAGCACTCCACGACTACTCTGAACAATAGATGATGGCCAAAGCATAGGGACACATGTCGACAAGGGCAGATAACCCATGAGGTAGGTAAACCGATTGTTTATCGTGCTCTTGTTGTTAATTAAAACTCTAGCTAAGTCAACAAGTGGTGAAGACATGGAGCATAGGTAAGGAGATCTATCAACCATAGATACAAGCTTTGTCGACAGGTATGCAACCATTAGCATTGTAAATCAATTAGAACTAAAAGAGACTTTTATGATTATTAGTGGTGTCGTTGTTATGGCCAAGATTATAGCAACCAATTTAGAGTGAGAACAGTATAAATAATAGTGAAAGCTCGAGGGAAGAAGGGGAGAGAAGAGCGACAAGAGATTAGAGAGAATGGAATAGAGGAGCTTTTGATGTGTTTATGACTAAGTATTAAAAGATCGATGATGATCATCTCTAATTTAGTTTCAAACTTAGGGGTTAGGATTATTGAATGAGTGTTAGTTGCTTTGTAATTATCAGAGAAATTTTCAAAAAATAGAAAGGATAAGGACTAGGAATAGAGAGCTCATGACATAGAAGAGCACTAAGAAGGAAAGCATTGGAATCTAGATGTATTGCAAACAATCTGAAGTTATCAAGGATCATAATAGACCTAGATCATGTTTCTTGAGGTAGGCTCCAATCTAGTATGTTTTGTTGAAGATATTTAAGAGATAAAGAATGATCTAGTTTTAGATTTATGAAATATTGTAGTGGAAGAGTTAGAGTCGCAATATGAATCATTTTTAATTGTTGAAATTATGATCATGCAAATATAGATGCAATAATGATTTAGTTTATGAAAGTTTGTTGATAAAACTTAGTGAAATTCTTAGAAATTAGATCACCCAATCCTCTAGAAACAGATTAAGAGGATAGAGAGAGAAACTCTGAAATTGAACTACGAAGAAGATGAAATATTAAGATTATGACTTATTAAATAGTGAAGTTTATTTTAATATTATAAGAAAAGACTGACACTTTCAAATTAGATTCTTGCATGAAGAGAAAAGATGGTTACCTGGTGTCTCATAAAAAAAGGCCTTATGAATTTTCATCATGTTAGATTGTTGTTTTGGTAAATTAGTAAAATTAGTCAGTTGAGTATTTAAATCATGAAAAGTCAGATATTAGTATTAAACTAAATATGATGTTTTGAGAAAAGAGGTAAATGAACCAAGACACATGGAAAGATAGGGAGCTTAGACGATATAAAACTTAGATTTCTAAACCATAAGAAATGGAATGCATGTTAATGATTTCACTATTTAAATGTTTTGATAATTGAATAAAAGAATGTGTACTCATTTTATTCAATTTATATGTAAGATACATACATGTGTTACACCTTCTTAATATTTTAATCTTTTCTTTAAATTGCTTCAAAGATAGAAGCGAAAGATTGTTTTCTTTCAGATGTATATTTGTTTATCTATGAAAGATTGCTTGTTGTCAAATAGTATTGGTTTTATCAAAAGATTGGTTCTCTGTATTTCTATTCAATGAAAGATTGTCTTCCTTAAAGCATTATATTAATATCTTATGAGATATAGGAAGCTAGAATTGAAAAGGCGAAAGATTGTCTTCTGTATATATTTATTCTAGATTTATGTGAACAAAGCTAGATAGGCTTGTGTATGGAAAGTTACCTTTCGGGACGGGTACCGAATATGAAATATTAGAGAGAATGGATTCTTTTTCTAAACTATTTATTTTTGCTATGCATTGCATTATACTCGGCCGAGTAATCAAATTGAATAAACCATTGAAATAGATGGAATTATTTTATTTATGCTCTCTACCATATCCTTGATTAATCTTGCATGTTTCTTAATGGAATTATAAAAATGAATTGCATGTATAATCTAGGCACGAACCAGATTCCATCTTGCCTTTAGGATTATTTTGCTAAGCAATTCGTGCAGGGTCGGGTATTATTGATTGACTAATAATTTAGGGGAAATGTAAGCTTCAAGGTTGGGCAAAAAAAGCGCCTGAATCTTGTTCTCATCTTCATGCTAAAGATTGCATTGGTGATAGCTTGGGTTGCAGATCAATGGATGCATCTCACCCTTTACTTTGTATTATTTATTATTGAACTGATGGCAACTTGAAAAGCTTAAGTATCGTATGATTGAGATACTACTTTTATCGATTTATTGAATGAAGAATCTTTATCTTTTATAGAAATTTCATGTTTATTATGATCTAAATGGAATGATCAAATGAAGCTATGGATGGATAAGTGGAATGAAATAGATTTATTAACTAATTTATGAGTTTATTTAAGAATAAAGAGTATTTCAGCTATTATTGAAGTTAGCATGATTTACGTTTGTACATTTTGGTATTAGTGCATAGTTTATAACTCTAGGGCCTATGAGTCTGCTTCAAGAATGAAGTCTTGTGCTTAGAAAATTTTCTATTGGATATATAAAGCATGACACGTGCAAATTAAGGAGCACAAAGCTTTTACAAGGTGAATTGATGACAACGACCTAGGAGAAGGATGATGGTTGATTAATGAAAAAATATTTCCCTCCTACTATGAAAAGAATTCAGGATATTCAAGATGAGAATTATAAGGTCAAGGAAGGCAGTTTTCTACTTCTAGGATGAAAGAAGAAAGGAATCAACTTCTAAACCAAGAGAGAAGAAATAGCTAACCAAGTTGTGTAGGGTAACAGAAATCTTACCTACCATTCCCTTGGGAGACAAGAATAGTTGGACTAGCCTATTAAGGTGATAGAAAAAGAATATCTAAATGAGTATCTCCCTATTGAGTCAACTATATTTAGTTCAATGAGTCGAAAGGATATACCCCATTAATTCCATAAGAAGAGATATAAATTTGGGTGATATCATTTATGAACAATCGATAAATAAAGTCGCCTTTTCTTGTGAAATCAACATGGTGTCAGGATAGATGGAGAAAGAGTATCTCTTAGTATTGCATACTTAATGGACACATTCATCGAACAATAGTTTATTGAGCAAGAGTTGGGTACTTATATAGTAAAGTTATAGTTGAGACTTTACTGATATAAACAAATGATAGTTGTTATTAGAACCTAGATGCTTGAGATGCTTGATTTATTAAACTAATAATTATTCTAACTTATCTCTTGCGAAAGATATTATTCTATGTCTATAGTATACGAGGTAGGTACTATATGGACAGGAATTATAGATGATATGATGAAATCTGCATAGGACTCTATATTCTAGTTTGTGTCCTTATCTTCAAACATGAAATTGTAGGTACTATGTTTTATACTCTCTCTCACACACTCTAGAAAAGATACCTCAAGGTGTTGTAACACTCCTTCATATGTGACTACTCCTAGTCACTCAATACATTTGACATGTATTCGGTTTGATGCTTTATTTGACTTATTGATGAATTATTTGATCATTGATTTTTGAATGAGTTTTGACTTCTTGACTTGATTTTAATTTCTTTATCTTTTTTCTAAATAGATGAGTCACCAATTTTCTATTTTGTGGCCCTTGGCCACACTTGACTTAATGTTTCAATGTGCTCATTTTATAATTTACTGTTGAAAATGATCACTTGTTCTCTGAACCTTTATAGTGGCTGATCTTATGTTTGAAATTTTTATTGTCTTTTGGTTGCATATTACATTCCTTCCATACTATGTTCATAGTGAACCCCTGATGGTATGTCCAAGAGAGTAAGAGTGGAGAGTGTATCAAACATAGCTGTTGTGTCAGTTAGGGAAATAATACTATGTGTTTTTGTAATTTTTAGTTTGAGTAAATTCAATGTGTGGAATAAGAGGATAGGCCTTGCAAAGGTAAATAATTATATATATATATATAGTAGATAGACAAATTCAAATTATTTCATCAATTATATGAGATCTTACTTCCTTGGTTTTACCTTCAAGATCATGTGACCATGAAAGATGTCTTTTGTAAAAGTAGGTTTTGGAGTCTTAAACATCCAATAATATATAGTCTTCGACATAAAAACACATTTGAGATGATTAAGTATAAGGTTGTGCTAGTAGTTGTATAACATATGTCATGATGTTAGGAAATTTTTTGTCATCATGGTTGCCTTGTTATTTGTTGAATAAGAGCATACATAGTAATTTGGAAATATTATGGATTGATAGAAGTTTAAGGTATGAAGAAAATTGAGTTGGCTGGAATAGTTGGAAATAAAAAATAAGTCAAATGTTGGGTTCTCATAGATCAAGGAATTTTATCTACCATGGTTACTAGAAGGTCAAACTTGAGATAGCAATTATTTTAGAATCACTTTGAAGAAAAAAAAACATTATTGAGGTTTTGAAAGTAGATATTTTGGATCATAGATTTGAGAAAAGAACTTGAGGGTAATTAAGAACGTCAATGAAGGATGTACTCACTTAGAGGAAGTAACTTGAGGAAGTAAATATTGCACCACATTTAAAGCATTTGGAAATATCTAGTTAATCTAGAGATTGTTGATAAAGATGTGACGAACCTAAGAACTTTGGAAAATATAGTTGAGTATGTGGCACAAAGTTTAGCAATCAAAAGTTGAGCAAGATCGTATAATAGGAATTTTATATCAAACCTAAGTATAGGTGGCAAGAAATCAATATGAAATTTATTCAAGAATTGCTTTTGAGTAAGAACAAGCATGCTATTATAGTTGGATACGGTCAACAGATTGACAAAGATTGCATATTTCATAATTGGATATATTTAAAGATGAATCATTAAATCTTGTGAAGACATTTACTCATTTAACTTATCAATTGCATGGAGTTTAAAAAAAAATAGAAATGTTAAATAGGAATGACTGGATGACATTTTTGAATTGGACAATATTGAATATATCTTTGGGAACTAGGTTAAATCGGCATGACATCTTTATGTAGATGACCAAACAAAAAGAAAGAAAAAAGTTAATCAAGTTGTGGAAAATTCTTTTGATGTATCACTTGAATTAGAAATGTGAATGGAAGAAATATTTGCCTTTGGACTAAGTTGGCATACAACAAAAAATTTTCATGCATTATTAAGAATTGATATCCATTATGATGCTTTATGACAAAAATGACAAAACATATGTCTGTTGGAATAGGATAAATATAGGATCATCATTGGTTCTAATATGCTTAAAGAATTCAATGAGCAGATGAAATTGATCAAGAATATATTGGAAGAGATAGTCGACAGACAAGAAAACGCTACGATAATAGAAACAATACTTTCTAATATTTGTTACTAAAGAATAAATTCTTTTGAGGGAGAAGCCTCGTAAGAGATTTATTTTATCGAGGAAATCATAAAAATTGGTACCAAGATATGTGGGACCCTTTGATGTGTTGGAAGTTATGAATACAGTTGCTTATGGGTATAGGATCCAGGAATGGTGCCAGTGGAGCACATCCAAATTCTTGATCAGAGTAGCATTAAGCTACATAGCAGAGATTTCACTCAATATTGGATCCAGTGGGACCGATATTCTGGTGATAGTGCTATTTGGGAGGATGATGCGATGATTGACTATCATATTGATCTTTTGTTTTCTTAGAATAGTATTTTCTTGCTGCATGAAATACTTGAATACTCTGATTTTTTTTATTTACATATTGTAAATTTGGATAGTATAGATGATACTATTATTGTTATATTTGATTGAGACCACAATGTATGGTTAATGTTTATGATGTTGAGAAAGTATGTGTTTATTGATAGAAGAATAAGACATCAAGATGATGTCTCTTTTAAGAGGGGGACGATGTCACGAACCCTATTTTTCCATAATTATTTAATTATGAAAATAATGTTTATTTTTCGCAAATGAAATGGAAATGAAATGAAATTGAAATTGTTAATGAAATAAGATAGGAGATCAAATGCACTGAAATGATTTATATACAATTGAATGATCAGTAATAATTTTTATTGCAAAATTGGGATCATCATTGCTAATGAGCAACTGAGTGCAAGTGAATGCAGGAACTGGTGAACGCAGATGAAGGCGAGAACATGGTTTAGGTAGAATTGTCTTAGCTCTTGTATTTTGTTAGAATAGATGGAATCTCTCTCACACCACAATAGAAATGTTGTTTGTGCAATTGTGACTTCGTCGATGCATTATTCTAAAATTATTTGTATTGTGATTTCATCGATGCATGATTTTTAATTAATGAAATTTTATGAGTAAATGGTAATCATTACATTTATTTCATCTGTAAAGGTGAAAATTATTTTGATATTTTGAAAGGAAACTTACATAATTTAATGATTTAACGTTCTTTATAAGAATGATTTAATGTCTCTAGCATAAGAGAATTCAAATGTAATTTTATTAATAATTGATGTGTTTACAATTATATGAAATTCTTATGCATGTAAGTTTGATAGTTGAGACTTGATAATATATATATATATATATATATATATATAACGAAGGTGATTATGTATTATGTGTATATATTTTAAATTATACTTAAAGTGACTATTTTCTTATTATATAAACTTGTCAATTCGAAATGATGTATTTATGATTATACATATATATAATTTAGATTATATATATTATTTCTAATGACTTTTTACATTAGACTTGCTTTGATTTGAAGATGTAATATATAAATTAGTCTATTATTATATATATTTTTATATATATAATATTATGAAAGGTGGCGAGTCAAAATCTAAGGATACTTAGAAGTCGACTCAGAGTGAAATGGCAGAGAAGCCGATTAAGGTAGTCGACCTAGGCACCATGACTCATAGTGAAACATGGCAGAGACTTGGCAGCGATATCGACAAACCTGCACTTGACAAACATGTAAGTGTTTGAGACTAAACTCAAACTCTGCATGCTACCTAATGGGTTATAGAAGACGAGGTCGATAGTGTTAAAACCTTTCATTGACTAACAGTAAACCGCAAGATAAATGAATCATTATTATTATCAAACATTTGGTGTTTGTATTGAACACTAACTATAGGTTGATGAGAAAAATTAGACGTGGATGATTAGTAACAAGGATCTTAATGGTTAAAATGATATTTGCAGTGCTTGGATAACATGTAAACATTCCTTCATGAGTTCTAAACCATTTGAAACTGAAACTATATTATGACTAACACATGGTGGCTCGCGATCAATGGGGAAGGAAAGTGACTTGGAACGTAGTGCCATGAAAATTTAAAAACCACAAACTTCTTCCCATTTCACGGTGGCAGTAGGAAAGACTGTAGTTCCCGTAGAGATGACTGAGAAATAAAATAATCTCCTCCCACAATCCATGGTTGGAGGTGGCTGACTTAAGCACTCCACGACTGGTCTAAACAATAGATGATGGCCAAAGCATAGGGACACATGTTGACAAGGGTAGATAACCCACGAGGTAGGTAAATCGACTATTTATCATGCTCTTGCTATTAATTAAAACTATAACTAAGTCAAGAAGTGGCGAAGACGTGGAGCATAGGTAAGCAGATCTGTCAACCATAGATACAAGCTTTTTTTGATAGGTATGCAACCATTAGAGTTGTAAATAAATTAGAAGTAAAAGGGATTTTTATGATTATCAGTGGTGTCATTGTTATGGCCAAGATTACACCAAACAATTTATAATGAGGACAATATAAATAATAGTGAAAGCTCGAGGGCAGAAGGGGAGAGAAGAGTGACAAGAGATTAGAGAGAATGGAATAGAGGAGATTTTGATGTGATTATGACTGAGTTGTAAAAGATTGATGATTATCATCTCCGATTTAGTGTTAAACTTAGGGGTTAGGATTCTTGAATGAGTGTTAGTTGCTTTGTTATTATCAGAGAAATTTTTAGAAAATAGAAAGGATAAGGACTAGGAATAGAGAGCTCATGAGATAGAAGTGCGTCGAGAAGGAAAGCATTGGAATCTGGATGTATTACCAACAATTTGAAGTTATCAAGCATCATAATAGCCTTGGATCGCATTTCTTGAGGTAGGCTCGAATCTAGTATGTTTTGTTGAAGAGATTTAAGACATAAAGAATGATCTAGTTTTAGATTTATGAAATATTCTAATGGAAGAGTTAGAGTTGCAATATGAATCATTTTTAATTGTTTAAATTATGATCATGCAAATATAGATACAATAATGATTTATTTTTTGAAAGTTTGTTGATAAAACTTAGTGAAACTCTTAGAAATTAGATCACCCAATCTTTTAGAAACAAAATAAGAGGATAGAGAGAGAAACTCTAAAATTGAACTATGAAGAAGATGAAATATTAGGATTATGACTTATTAAATAGTGAAGTTTATTTTAATATTATAAGAAAATACTTACACTTTTAAATTTGATCCTTGCATGAAGAGAAAAGATGGTCACCAGGTGTCTCATTAAAAAAGGCCTTATAGATAGGCGCTTTATGAATTTTCATCATGTTAGATTGTTGTTATGGTAAATTAGTAAAATTAGTGTGTTAAGTATTTAAATCATGAAAAGTCACATATTAGTATTAAACTAAATATTATGTTTTGAGAAAAGAGGTAAATGAACCAAGACACATGGAAAGATAGAGATGTTAGACGATATAAAACATTGATTTCTAAACCATAGGAAATGGAATGCATGTTAATGGTTTCACTATTTAAATGTTTTGATAATTGAATAAAAGAATGTGTACTCATTTTATTCAATTTATATGTAAGATACATACATGTGTTACACCTTAATATTTTAATCTTGTCTTTAAATTGCTTGAAAGATAGAAGCGAAAGATTATTTTCTTTCAGATGTATATTTATTTATCTATGAAAGATTGCTTCCTATTAGATAGGATTGGTTTTATCAAAAGATTGGTTCTTTCTATTTCTATTCAACGAAAGATTGCCTTCCTTAAAGCATTATATTAATATCTTATGAGATATAGGAAGCTAGAATTGAAAAGGTGAAAGATTGTCTTCTGTATATATTTATTTTAGATTTATGTGAACAAACCTAGATAGGCTTGTGTATGGAAAGTTACCTTCTGGTACGAGTGCCGAATATGGAATCTTAGAGAGAATAGTTGCATTTTCCAAACTATTTGTTTTTTCTATGCATGGCATTATACTTGGTTCTGTAATGAAATTGAATAAACCATTGAAATAGATGGAATTCTTTTATTTATGCTCTCTACCATATTCTTCATAAATCTTACATTTTTCTTAATAGAATTAGAAAAATGAATTTCATGTATAATCTAGCCATGCACCAGATTCCATCTTGCCTTTCGAATTATTTTTCTAAGCAATTCATGCATGGTCGGGTATTCTTGATTGACTAAGAATTCTAGGGAAGAGTAAGCTTCAAGGTTGGGCGAAAAAAGCGCCTGAATCTTGTTCTCGTCTTCATGATAAAGATTGTATTGGTGATAGCTTGGGTTGCAGATCAATTGACGCATCCCACCCTTTACTTTGTATTATTTATTATTGAACTTATGGCAACTTTAAAAGCTTAAGTATTTTATGATTGAGATACTACTTTTATCGATTTATTGAATGAAGAATCTTTATCTTTTATAGAAATTTCATGTTTATTATGATCTAAATGGAATGATCAAATGAAGCTATGGATGGATAAGTGGAATGAAATAGATTTATTAACTAATTTATGAGTTTATTTAAGAATAAAGAGTATTTCGGCTATTATTGAAGTTAGCACAATTTACGTCTTTACATATGGAGAAATATGGATGTATGGATGGATGGAATGCAATATATACAAATTAGATGAAATGAAGATCCATATATTATTCATAGTGCTTTATTTTCATCATCAATCATGGTAGTATCGATCTTGGATGAGGTACTAGGAACCAAGTTTGAGCATTTCACCTATAAATAATCATTTAAGACAAGAAAAAGAAAGTGACCCTCCATTCTGGTTCATGTGCAAATGGTCAAGGTATACACTTTAGTCAGTAAGACATAGTGATCCATGACTGTATTTGTGCATATGATCACGTAGCTTAGTGGACTTCCCACGTAGACACCATTAATACATGCCCCAGAACTTCATTGGAAAAATCCGTAGATAGCAAACAAAGAAAAAGATAGCAGGAGCCATCCCGGCTACTCTAATCACTTCTGGATATCTCGGAGTAGCGTAGGAACCTGATATAAATAAATAACAAATTGACCAAGTACTTATCAGCCAAAGTGAATTTTATTGTCAAAGAAAATGGTACCATGTCTTATCTGTGAGGAAGGATGCATCCTTGTGAAGACGATTGTTTGTAGATCTTTTGATTTGGTTGATTGATTTGATAAGTGATCCTTATTGTCTGAGTAGCTCAAAGCTGTTTTGTTTGGTGCCTATGGTATGATGTGTATGTACAAGGAATATTATATGCACAATGTTTTTGATTGATTTTTGATGGTTTATCATGTTTTCAGATTTTGTGAGTGTTTCTTAATGTTTTTGGTATTTTCGGAGATGTTATGAATGTTTTTGGTGTTATTTCAAGATATTTTGAATGAACAACCCCATGAATCATAAGTAATTTAGAATCCACTTCCATCAGTAGGTATAAGGACATTGCTCCCAGTTAGGTGTCACTATGAAAGGAGGTTGCATGACACATGAAGGAATAATCATATTTGCAGATCAATAACAAGCCATGATATAAATGATGGGTGAAATGGATGCAATGGATGTGATCACAACAAGTCTAAAAGATAATGGAGCTATAGCGTTTATGAGTAGTTCCTATTTGCCAAGTTTTCACCACCGTACTTACTGAAGGTGCCACCAGAGTGGTTTTCACCATTTAGATGAATGATTTTTCTTTACTATTTTCTTGATTTTTTTGTATTTTCTTTGGGACATTTTCTGAATTTTTTTGAGTAGTTTTTGATGTATGTGGAGGAGTATGATGCCCTATACAACTTATGTATGAGATCGTTTGAGGTGCATGCTATTGATCAGATCTGCTAGTGGTTCTCCTTCTAAAATTGCCAACCGATATGCCCCAGACCCAAACACAGTAGTGATAATACATGGACCCAACCAGTTAGATTCAAACTTGCCCTAGTGTTCTCTATTTGGCTATTTGCGAGGATTCTCTCTGAGAACAAGATCACCTACCTCAAATGTGTGATGTTTTACTCAGTGATTGTAGCTTCTGCTCATGTGCTACTCATAAGCTTTGAGGTGGTTGTATGAAGATTGTCATTTTTCATCAAGCAGATTAAGGTTTTGAAGATGTGAGACTCGGTATGCTTCTATTGGGATTTTGATGATGTTTTGATTGTCATTGATGGACACAAACTTTCTTGATGTATGAGTTATGCTCAATCGGTAATTGCTCCAACTTGTATTGTATATTATTGAATGTATAGTCTTTAGACTATTGGTATTTTGTAGAAGATGTTTACCGGTCACAGATTGACTGAAGAGCTCAAGCAGTATGAAGACACCAAGTGGTACGAGGAGCTCAAGCAGTATGAAGGAACCAAGTGGTAGTTCACTTTTGATCGAAACACTACGATCTACCAGTCTTCATTGTTGACAATCGGTAATCGGTATATTGTATTAACCGGTATTACTCTGTGATGAGTTACCAACTGGTATTTCTGTAATTTGTGATGAGTTATCATCCACTGACACTTTGGCGATGATTTTGTGTCATGTTACCAAATGTGTCTAGATGCAATGAACCTAGGAACTTGTAGTCTAATCCTATTGAACCAACATGAAGTCAGATTCCTTTATAAGGACATCATGTCTAGGGTTTGTATGTGTGATATAAAAAGTTATGTGCAATCATTGAAGAGTAGATTAGGTCTGTGCGAAGAGATAGAGTGTGGAGATATTGAAGACTGAAGTAATGCTGAAATGAATTAACAATGAGTTGTCAAGGATCTAACTACACATACTATGGTATTATCTAGATCATTCACTTGTTGATTACTAATATCTTCGACAAGTCTGAAACCCTTAACCGGGTAGGCCCAACAAAGCCTTTGTAAATCCTCTAACAAGGTGCTTCACAACTGTGGATCTAAAATCCTTTAACAAGGTACTCTTTAACAGGACTTATCTCCTAATAGAGATCTAGATTCCTAATAGGATCTATTCTGGTGAAGAACATTGTATGACCTTAACCGGTCTGGTTTCTATTCTGTAGATAGTTACTTGTGAGTTTCTGCTCACCATGGTTTTTCCCATTTGGGTTTCCATGCCAAACATCTTGTGTTATGGTAATTGTGCTCTTGTGGATGAATTCTTAGTTTTCTATTTGGTTTGCATTTATCTGAACCACTTTATTAGTGACTCTGCTATACCAGTTATCTGCTAAACTATTTAAAAGTTTGTTTACAATATTTTTTGGTATACTAATTCACCCCCCCTCTTAGTATTCACCAATTGGTATCAAACACAACCTTTCTATAAGTCTAACCACTTGGAAGGAGATATGGGGGAATACAGTGTCAGGGAACTTATTCATTGTCTCACTCAGACTGAGAGAGCCTATGATGAACTCAAAGTCAAGTATAAAGCCTCTTTGGCCAAAAGAAGAGAGCATGCTAAGAAATTGATGGAACTTACTGAAAATAGCTCTTTTGATGAAGCTGACATGGATGCCCTACTTGAAGAAGTTGAAAAACTGAATGAATCTAAAGCCAACCTAAGAAGGGAGTTGGAAGGACTAACTATCAAAATGTGTCAAGAGCTTGAGAACAAAAGGAAAGCTAAAGATTTGGTAAAAGATAAAGATCATGAGATCTCCAAGCTAAAGCAAGAAATTGGTACCCTTACCACTCATCTCCAAGAGAGTAAAGTGGAAAAAGAAGAAATTCAAGGTGAAATAAACATGGCTATTTCTGAGAACAAAACCTTGATGGAATCCAATGCTGCTATTTCCAAGGAACTTACTAAGTCAAAGGAGATACTTGCCAAATTTAATCAGAGTACTATTAAGCTAGAGCAAAAGCTAGAATCGACAAAACTAGTAAATAATACCACTGGACTTGGTTTCTCTAGATATGAGGAAGTTGAGACCTCTAGAACAAAAGTTGAAGCACCAAAGAAGCAATCGACATCCAAGGATAAAGGTAAGCAAAAATTTAAACCTATTTTCTTTAATTGTCTCAAAGAAGGACATACTGCCAATGTATGTAGAAGCAAGGCTTATAAAATTTTTCCTTATTTTCAAAACAATATGCCTAGATCCAATAGATTCAATGGAAACTATTATGCAGCAACAAGTTTGGGCATAGAGGATTTGAATGCAGATCAGTTTTGCACAACACTGGGAGATATCCTCCAAGGACTCAAGGAGTTATCCAAGAACTCTCTATGAATTGGAATCCCAACTGGTACAATACCTATGACCATCGGTCAGGTTGTTATCAAGTGGCTACTACTCAGAGAAAAAATTGTTTGATCTATCGTGGTAGTGGTCACACTGCTGCAACATGCAGAAGGAAGAATGGAAGTATGAATAACGGACCATGGAGAACACCTAGAATGGTATGCTATCATTGCAACAAATTGAGACACACTGCCAAAACTTGCAGACTAAGAAGGAACCTATTGGATGATATATCGATCACTCCAGAAGGGAAGATTGATTTTGAAACCATTCAAATGGAAATGAATAAAACTTAGAAAAATAAATCAGAAGAAGAGTCACAAAATGAACCTATTTCTGCACCTAGTGTAGAAGTCTCTGAACTAGCAAACTGAGCTTCGGAAAAGATTAGGGGGAACATATCGGTGAAATATTTTGAACCCCTAGTTTATATCGGTAAAGACCTTAACCGGTATATGTTACCTGTCAATCAGTAGAAGACTTGAAGTAGTAAAAGGAAATATTAGGGTTTGTGCCCTAATGATGATGCATTTATTATGGTAGGTGAGAGTTTGTTCAAAAGGGTTTTCATCATCATTTTCACTTATCTATTTTCAAGAGAAGAATTTTCAAGAGTACAGTGACAAAGAGCGATTCATCTAGTGATTTAAAGTGAATTCAAAAATCTTGCAAAGGAATCTAGAGATCTTTTTCAATCTATCAGTGAAGAACACTAAGCAGTAATCTAGCAACCAAAGTGGTGTATTATGGGCAACATTGGCAAACCCTAAATTTTAGATTGTGAAGGTATTTCTCAAAATTCTCTCTTATTATGGCTTCTGCATTGCATTCTAGTTCTAGTGAACCTATAGATTCAGCCGAATTTCTTCAAAAGAAATGAAATATAATACCCTATCTCAAATACTCGCCAGAATTATAGTTGAGGGAGATGTTTCATGGTATATAGACTATAAATTGGAAGACCTAGGATCCCTAGTGATTCATTCCTAGCTAAGTTTGTTCTATGGGGATGACTATTGGCAAATGCACACTCCAATGAGACATTGTAGGTGATTGAAGGTTTTGTCATTGATGGAAACCTTACAATCCCATGACACTGGCAAGGCATTCCACTGGCACTAGCAAGATCAGACTCTACACTGGCACTCAGACCACCGACACTGACAGTGAAAGGAAGCATACCGACTTAGAGGCTGATAGGATTTTTGTTGTTAATATATTTTGTTTATTATTGTAAAATCATTTTAAGCCGACTTGGCAACATTGTAAAATGACTCATATATATAAGAGATCATTGTAGAACATTTTATGTAAGAAAGAAGGAAGGTAATAAGGCAAAGCTATTATGTGGATTATAGGTTAAGGGTTTATGTAAGAAGAAGAGCAGAAACTGATACTGGATCTAGCATTGTAGATGCTATTTTGAAGCAGTACAAGACACTGGATTTATATAATCCATTTTGTAAGTCAGTGAGACTTCCTATTTTGTATTTGACCAGTGAGCTCTAGGCACTTGGCCTTCCTGCATGTGCAGGCCCCTATTGTAGCAGTAATATTCTCTTATTGGCCAGTATGTGAATATTGTGGGTCACAAATCCCATGGAGATTTTTCCCACACCGGGTTTCCTCATTAAAGTATTGTGTTATGGTGTGATTTTCATGTGGTTTCTATTATCTTTGTTTAATGCATTACTTTCTGTTTATTGGTATATAGTATTAATATGTTTTGCATGTTTTAAGTTAAGAAATTTCTCAAACCGGTTAGATACTGATTCACCCACCCCTCTCTGTATTTGTGGGAATCCTAACAATTGGTATCAAAGCTTGGTCCTCTATTTTCAGAAGCCTAACAGCTTGAGGAAGATCTTGACACCGGTAGAGATGGAAAACTTGATGAAGCAACTTGAAGTAGCTCTCTTAGACTATGATGGAGAAAAATTGAAAAAAATCAAACTTGAAGATGACCTAAAAGTAGCTCAGGATATTATTCAAGCACTTTAAGAAAATCTTACTATTGCAAGAAACAAGAGAAGAGAACTTTGTGAAAAGAAGCAATTTGAGAATGATGAAAAGGAAACTCTTAATGATATGATAAACAAGCTGAAACAAGAGAACATGAAAACAAAGAATGAGATGCAGGATATGACTATGAGATTCTGTAAGGAAATTGAAGATAGAAAGAAGAATGAAGAAGATTTGACTAGAAGACTAAATGATGTTGCAAATGAAAACACAAGACTTAGCTATGAAAATGATTTGTTGAAGACAGATTTGATGCACACACAGAATGACTCAAATGAACTAATTAGGCAAAAAGAAGTCTTAGAAAGAGAACTAGATACAGCAAATCAACATAAAGAGAAATTCAAGAAAAGCTTAGAAGAACTTGGTAACTTGCTGAAGAATCAAAAACCTAAAGGTGACACTTGTGGAATTGGCTTTGAAGTTGGAGAAAGCTCCAGTACTGCAAACACACAGGATCATACCAAATCGGTAAGACAACCTATTGCTTATAAATTCAATGGAAAATGCTTTAACTGTAGCAAGTATGGTCATAGAGAAAATCAATGTAGATCTAGAAGTAATCAGAATACCAATGCACCCACTGGTCAATGTTCAAAATGCAACAAAATTGGTCATAACTTTGAAAATTGCATAATGAATGTAAGATGTTAGGTTTGTGGAAGATTTGGACACTTATCTAATCAATGTAGAACACAAACCAGCATAGGTTATGGGAAGGATATTCAAAAAAATAATGTGACTTGTTATGCTTGTAACAAGATTGGGAATATTGCAAAATTCTGTAGAAGTAAGGCACCACCAGCAAAATAGAGTAGCACTCCACCGACAGGAGTCTCTTCATCTAATTGAAGAAAATTCTTTTAAGGGTTTAGCAATCAAATGTGAAATATGCTATTATTCCCTCGGTTGATGGTGAGAAGTAGAAATTACTTCTATACCAGCAAATAAAGTTAAGTGACTACTTAACCGGCATGCATTAAATGTGGTAGTTAGTGAATTAACATTATAAATTAGTGATTTTGGCTCCATTTTACTTCACTGAGCATTCAAACATTCAAAGAGCATGAAATTTCCAGAGCTAAGGCATTTCAAGCAAAGAGGCAAAGCATTTCAACAATCTAACTTTCTGAAGGCATAAAAAGGTATTTATAATCATGGCATCCTCTTCTGTACCTGAATTCATAGCAAACCTTACTATAGTTGAGGTAATCAAATGCCCTATGCCCGTATTTCAGCTAGTTCCTGAGATAGCTAAAAAGGATGATAATGTTGGTGCATTTTCCCAAATCCCCAAAGGAGTTGTTTTTGCAGAAGACCCTAGAATGTACATCCATTGCCACATAGAAGAATTAGGAGATGAAGAAATTAAGAACATGTACAAAACTATTATATGTGATGATTGCAGTAATGTGAAACCTGAACACAAAATTATTGAAACCCTAGGATTCACTGAAATCCTCAGCATTCCGGATAGTATTGAGCAGGGTACATGGTGCATTCTTTTGGCTAGATTCGGTTCATAAAATTACCAAGGAAGCTGTGAAAGTTGTAAAAGGGTTACCTTCCACTGGTAACAGACTAGACAAGACAAAGAAGGTCTCAAATGACATGGTAATGAACCTAACAGGTGCAACATCCAACAAAAGGTCTTTAAGGGTGAATGATGTAACCGACATAAATGTGAGATTCATTAGCATGATTCTAGGTTACAAAATAGCTCATGCAAATAGACTTAACTCAGTTTCTAGCTTATGCATAAAAAGTGCTCATGATATGGTTAAAGATAATGTGAAAATTGATGTATGTGAATGGTTAAAGGATGAACTTATTGACAATCTAGGAAAGATCAAGAAGGATAAGAAAGGGACATTTAAGTTTGGCAATTTACTTGTATGTTTAATGCTACATATAATAAAATAGGTGCCCGACATAGGAAACAAGAACCTTGGATTTGACATACCTGTAGGGAAACAGTTATCTGACTTATTGAACAATATGGGTGAAAACAAAGAGTACAATATCAATGAGTATTTTCTAGCATTGAAGGCCTAGATGAAAAATAGAGTCAGACTGTCACAGGAAATTGTAAATAAATACAAGGATGAGATATGTTTTGTCATTAAGAAGGATGAGATCTGGATGGAAGCAGTTATCCCAAGAATAATTTGGGTTACTGAAATGGGTAATGAGACCGATGACCACATCATTGAAACATACGCAAAAGCCCTTCTGAAAGCACCTAAGGAACCTAAGGAAGAGGTATTCGGTAGTGCTGAAACCATTGAAAAACATATCAAATCAAAGAAAAATGTAAAGAAGGTTGAGGCAACAGTAAGAAGGGGATCTCGATAGGCAAAGTCTATAAAGGAAGATGTACTCAAGAAAACTAGCATCACTGAAGATGATTTAGAAGCACTGCAGCCTGAAACTCACCTTTCATCGGCAGCTACTTCTTCAGAGAGTGATATGCCTACAACATTTAAAAGAGTTGTAAGGAAAATGGAACCTTCACAGGTATCCACACCTTCACCTAGAAGAACCAGGCAAAAACAATAGGAAGTGAATCCCTTGGTCAAGAAGTCTACTCCTAAGAAGAAGAAGTTGACACCAAAGAAAAGGACTCAACAAAATATTACTCCGATTGACAGACTGTTGGATGAAATCACAGAAGAAGGAAAACATACAAACATCAACAAACTATATGAGTCACTATCAGTTGCTGATAAAGAAAAGGTTGAAAACAATGTTATTTTACACTTGGATATCTACAAGAAGTTCTTGATGCAAGTTGTAGATGAACTACCAGATGAACTATTCAAGAGACTGGAAGAAAGAAGACAAGTTGTTGTAGAGCTTGACAAGAAAATAAAAGTTGAAAATTACTTGTTGTCTACCCAGTTAACTCTTTGAAAGAAATAGATGATCTAATTGCAGAGGCTAACCGGTCAGTATTCTCTACTACACATGGGCATATTGCACTAATGGTTGGAAGAGTAAATGAGGTTGCAGAGGAAACTGAAAAAATGCATGGGATATATTCCTTATTGAGAAGGAAAAATAGGAAGAGTATAGAAACCCTAAACCAATCAAGGTATATCAGAAAGACAAGGATAAGGGAAAAGGAAAGGTTGGTGGACCTCCAAGCATCAAAATAAGAGATAATTTATCCCCACCACCTCTGGTTACTCCACCGGTAACAACAACTAAAGATCAACCGACTGATGAGAGTATGGATGTATCACAAGAGGATACAAATCCTAATTCTGAGGTACTATACACAATTGATGTTGATACTTAGAAAGTCAACATTATGATAGAAAAGGACACAACTAGTAAGACAGATATGACTAGTGAGCCACCAGTAAATAATGAAATAGATAACACACAAGGAAAACCGACAGATGGTAACATAGAGAAACATGCTCCCTCTCAGCAACAGGTTCATGTGGAAACAATGCCACTGAAAATAGGAGAACAAAAAAAACCTTTGCTTAAGGAAATGGAAACATAGACTGACCTACCAAAGGTCACTACAAGAAAGGATATTGCTCCCACCGGCGGAATTCAGAGTGTTGACCCTTCAACTGCAGGATTTAAATAAACAAATGTAACTGAAGTTCTTTTAGATTCTATAAATAAAATAACATATTGTAGTTCGCAGGCATATAAAGCTATAGATGACACAATTCCAATTTTGAAGACGATAGCTCCAAAATGCAATGTAGATAATAAGGATTCTTTGACTCAACTCGACACTTTGTCTAAATATATTACTAACAACATAGTGACAGTTGAGCAAATAAAGGAAGAAGCATTCAAAAAGAGGTTAGAAAAAGAAAAATAGAAATTCTTTCAGGAACAAATAAAGAAGTGTACAAGGTAGTTTGACACACTTCTACCAGAACTGCACAACACACTTAAGGAGTTCAAAACTTTGTATAGAGACACTTGTAAGACAAAATTTTTTACAGTTGACATAGACAAGAAAATAAGCAAGATATAGGAGGAAATTAATAAGCTAGCTGACAATTTTATTAATTCATCTTATTAATTATCAATTTTTGAGAAAAATATAAGAGGTTTTGGGGAAGAGTTGCTAAAGCTAGAAAGAGAAAAGGAGAAAATAAAAAGTAAGGCTAAGGATATGAAATGAAGATTAAGTCCAAAATTGGACTACCTCACATGTTTAAGGAAAGAAATATCTGATGCATTAGTTCAAGGATAGAAAACACCGACAGAGCAAATGTAACACCTCACCAGTACAATTCAAAGAACAGAGGCAGCAATAAAAGATAGTAAAAAGTTTCTTGAAAGCCTAAATTTGGTTTTGGTGGATCTTTTTCAAATTGTAACAACCCAGTTACAAGGTTGAGACAGGAAACCATACTCTATTGACACTTTGACAACCTTTTTCATTGATGCCAAAGGGGAAGTAGTGGTATGAGAAAATAATCAGCTAAAGACTCATCTGCTCAGGGGGAGTTCACACATTTTTGGTTCACACATTTTGGTAACATATTTTTTGACTACACTTTTTGAATTTTCTCATGAGTGTTGCCATCAATGCCAAAGGGGGAGATTGTTGGCAAATGCACACTCCAATGAGATATTGTAGGTGATTGAAGGTTTTTTCATTGATGGCAACCTTACAATCCCATGACACCAGCAAGGCATTCCACCGGCACTAGCAAGATTAGACTCTACACTAGCACTCAGACCACTAGCACCGACAGTGAAAGGAAGCATACCGGCTCAGAGGTCGACAAGATTTTTGTTGTTAATATATTTTGTTTATTATTGTAAAATAATTTTAAGCTAACTTGGCAACATTGTAAAATGACTCATATATATAAGAGATCATTGCAGAACATTTTATGTAAGAAAGAAGGAAGGTAATAAGGAAGACCTATTTTGCAAATTATAGGTTAAGGGTTTTATGTAAGAAGCAGAGCAGAAACTAGTACTGGATCTGGCATTATAGATGCTATTTTGAAGTAGTACAAGACACTGGATTTATAGAATCCATTTTGTAAGTCAGTCAGACTTCCTATTTTATATTTGAGTAATGAGCTCTAGGCACTTGGCCTTCCTACATGTGCAGGCTCCTATTGTAGAAGTAATATTCTCTTATTGGCCTTGTTAAAATATTGTGTTATGGTGTGCTTTTCATGTGGTTACTGTTATCTCTGTTTATTGCATTACTTTCTATTTACTAATATACAGTATTAATATGTGCTGCATGTTTTAAGTTAAGAAATTGCTCAAACCAATTAGATACTGATTCACCCCCCCTCTCACTATCTGTGGGAATCCTAACAATGACAAGAAGATCAAAACCTGAGTATAGTGTCCTTAAGAAGATGAAACTACACAATGTGGTGTACTTTCTGGAGGAGTTCACAAAAGAACATATCCGTATCATCCTTAGCGGAGTGCATGGTGACAAGATGTATCTCGAGCAAACCCATGACATAACATCGGAAGCAATTTATGTCATCATCGGTTTCTGCAATATTGGAGAGGTACCAGCTCTATGAAAGGTCACCAAAACTGAAATTACAAAGCTCACCAATTTTGTGAGTGACCAACGGGCAATGACCATCAACACCATCTTTGATGATTTGGTAAAATATGCTTGCATGGTGATTGGTTACCGGATGTTTTATGCCAATAGAATGAATTATGTCCCTACTACTATGATGGATGACGCTTATAGGATGATCAAGGAAGACACTACATTTGGCTTATGTACCTGTCTATAGAAGCAATTGTTGTTGAATCCGAAGTCCATCAAATAGGAAAATTCTCCAAGGTTCAGGTTTGACCAACTTCTGTTCAGCTTATTCTTTTATTTTCAAGGTTATTTCCCTAGAGTAGGTGATGTGCAATGGTCTACTGACCTACCGACCTCCAAACAAATTAAAGAAAGTCTACAAGTAGTGGGAACTACATATCCTAAGGTTTTGAATAAATATTTTGATGAATTCAAGTGGAAGATGAGATAGAGAATGAGGATATCTGATGATATTGTGAAGAAGTATGAAGATGACATTTTCTTCACAATAAGGATAGATGACTGCATAATGGAAGCGATGGAACCGAGAAAGGAAGTAGTTGGCCTGATGGGGTATGAAGTGATGAATGACATGTTGATCGGGTATGCTTCTACCTTACTTGCCTCTCCACTGGATGCAAATAAAATAGAATCGGTACCTACTTGGAGAGGGTCACACCGGTTGAAGAACCAAAATAGAAGAAGGACAAAGCAGTGCCATCAGTATCTGCACCAGTTACCTCTGTCAGTCTGAAAGTGACCAAGCGATCACCAGCTAAGAAGAAACCTGAGAAGGTATTCGAGAGGAAGCGGAAAACCAAAACCAACTCACCAGAGTAAGAGGACACTGAACCAAAAATTCAAACAAAGAGGACAAGGCAATCAAGAAAGAAGGCAAAGTCTATCGGTAATGTACCTACAACTCTAGCACCAGTAAATATAGATATTTCCTCTTATAATCCAATGACACATTGTCAGAGGACTAAAGAATATTAAGAGGAAAGTGCTTGATGATTTAAAGGAATATTTTGATGATTTTATTGATAGTGAGAAAGAAGAAGTAGAATAGGAAGTCATCAAATATTTCTGTGTTAATGATCAGTCACCATCTGAGATTAGATCAGTTACACCAGATTCTTTGTATAATTCTGTAGATAATAAATGACATATTGCCATTGAAAAGTTACAGGAGATCAGGGAGAAATTTTTGCATAATACTTTCCCGATGCCTCAAATTATGAGTTATTTGAAATAATGGATAAGAACAAAGGCATATTCTTCATGAGAAGGAGAGGACTCAGGCCACTAGAAGGTAAAGCCTCTGAAGTGGAACAGGATACAAATATAAATGTCAAAGCCGCTGTCAAAATACACCAAGTATCTGAAGTCAATAAGAAGGCTGAACAAGAACCTGACCTATCATTAGGAAAATCAAATGAAGTATTTGATAGTGAAGGTGAAAGAGTGATAGAGCAAATTGATCCTATTGATGTGGATGCATTAGATATTGAGGATGTCACTCCTAACAAAGAACAAATGGAGAAAGAGAAAGAAGAAAAGCAAGGCAGGAAGAAAACAAGAGAAAAGAGGAAGAGAAAAAGAAAGGGGAAGATAAGAGAAAAGAGGTAGACAAGACGAAAGAAGAGGAGAAGAGGAAAGAAGAGGAGAAGAGGAAAGAAGATGAAAGAAGAGGAGAAGAGAAAAGAAGAGGAGGAGAAGAAAGAAAAAATGGAGAAGAAACAAGAAGAGGAGCAAAAGAAGAAAGAAGAGGATAGGAAAAAAGCAAAGAGGAGACGGAAGCAGGAAAGAACAAACAAGCGGAGACTCCTAAGGCAACCGGTGATCAAACCAAATAGGTTGATACCACCAGTCCTATTGATCTTCAATTAGCAAATGAATCTTAGCTGCTATGAGGCATCAAACTTGCACAAGAGAGACTAGAGGAATTGCAAAGAAAGAAAGATCAGGATGTCATACAAACTGTAGTTGACACCCTTACCAGTCTAATTCCTGGTACTAACCTCCTCAATACTGATTCCTCTCTATCCAACCTCAAACTTCTTTGTACCATAGTGGAGGACCAAGTACAATGCTTGGAAGATGTTGCTAAAGCAACTGCAAAGAAGAACCATGAAAAGGAACTCAATGTTTCCTTAGTCAAGCAAATGAATGAATTGCAGACACAACTATTGAAATAGTAGAATGATATTAGTGTTGCTATGGGTGAAGGTAAATTACTGTTGAGTAAAATCTGCCAACCCTATCTATTTTGTGATGATGTGCTTAACCAGAAAGCTAAACTCCAATCAGAGTTACAGGCATATATCATCAATTTCAAGATGCCATATGAATCATTCACTACCTATCGACAAACCATTCATCATTATCACCATTAGAATTCCAAGATGGACTGAGAGATCAGCAACCAGACTAAAGATTTGTAGGAGCTTCAACTACTCCTATTGCCAAGACTATAGATTCTTCAAAAATGTTTTCTCAACCTGGAAGCTATCATAGTAACTCAAGAGATGAGTACCATTGATGCAATGGAAGAACTAGTATTCCAAATGAAGACTAAAAGTAAGGTTGCTACCTCATTACTTGAGTCATGGACATTGGCCATGAAAACTTTTATGCAAGACTTTAAATCTGTTTTTGAGAAATTTAATTCCTTATTGTCATGAACATCTATTCTATTTTATTTTATAAGGAAAAAGGGGTTATTTTGCATTACTTTGTCATTGTTGGCAAAGGGGGAGTAGTGTACATTAGAATTTTGGTGAAGGTTACCATTTCATGTATACTTTCATGTTACCATTTTAGGAAGTAGTGTACATTGTAATTTCTGCAAAAGGGATAGTGTATATGCTTAGGGGGAGTAATTTTGATTATGACATTTTTGTTGTAAAAACACTTAAATGTCAAAATTTTACAAGTGTTGCCATCAATACCAAAGGGGGAGACTGTTGGCATTTTGATGATGTTTTGATTGTCATTGATGGACACACACTTTCTTGATGTATGAGATATGCTCAACCGGTAATTGCTCCAACCGGTATTGTGTATTATTGAATGTATAGTCTTTAGACTATTGGTATTTTGTAGAAGATGTTTACTGATCACAGATTGACTGAAGAGCTCAAGCGGTATGAAGACCCCAAGTGGTATGAGGAGCTCAAGCAATACGAAGGAACCAAGTGGTAGTTCACTTTTGATCGAAACACTACAATCTACCAGTCTTCATTTTTTACAACCGATAATTGGTATATTGTATTAACTGGTATTACTCTGTGATGAGTTACCAACCACTATTACTATAATGTGTGATGAGTTATCATCCATAGACACTATGGTGGTGATTTTGTGCCATGTTACCAAATGTGTCCAGATGCACTGAACTTAGGAACTTGTAGTCTAATCCTATTGGACCAACATGAAATCAAATTCCTTTATAAGGACATCATGTTTAGGGTTTGTATGTGTGATAGAAAAGATTATGTGCAATCTTTGAAGAGTAGATTAGGTCTATGTGAAGAGATAGAGTGTGGAGATATTGAAGACTCAAGTAATGCTGAAATGAATTAACAATGAGTTGTCAAGGATCTAACTAAGCATACTGTGCTATTATCTATATCATTCACTTGTTGATTACTAATATCTTCGACAAGTCTGAAACCCTTAACTAGGTAGGTCCAGCAAAGCCATTGTAAATCCTTGAACAAGGTGGTTCACAACTGTGGATCTAAAATCTTTGAACAAGGTAGTCTTTAATAGGACTTATCTCCTAACAGAGATCTAGATTCCTAATAGGATCTGTTCTGGTGAAGAATATTGTATGTTCTTAATCGGTCTGGTTTCTATTCTGGAGATAGTTACTTGTGAGTTTCTACTCACCATGGTTTTTTCCATTTGGGTTTCCATGCCAAACATCTTGTGTTATGGTGAATGTGCACTTGTGGGTAAATGCTTTGTTTGCTATTTGGTTTGCATTTATCTTAACCAGTTTATTAGTGAATCTGTTGTAGTGGTTATCTGCTAAATTGTTTAAAATTTTGTTTACAGTATTTTTTTGTATACTAATTCACCCCCCCTCATAGTATTCATCAGCTTCATCATCTTTTAGATTGCCCAAAGAAACCCATAGAGATGATATTTCAACCTCAATAGGCAAGATGGCTTCTACTCCATAGACCAGTGAGTAAGGAGTTTTGCCTGTAGGGGGTTCAAATGTTGGTTTGATATGCCCATAGTGCTGGATTTAAGCAAATGTGCTAATCACAGCCAGCATCATTGACTATTTTCTTAAGGATTATCAATAAGTTCTTGTTATATGCTTCAGCTTGACCATTGACTTGTGGATAATAGGGGGTGGAAAAATGGTGTTGGATGTGAAATTTCTTACAAAGCTCACAGACATCCTGAGTTTTGAAAGGAAGGTCGTTATCTATGATGATGGACATGGGTACACCATATCGACAGATGATGTAATTAAGGATGAATGAGGTGATCTTCTTGCCGGTGACTTGAGTAAGTGTAACAATTTTGATCCACTTTGTGAAGTATTTCATGGCAGTAATGATGAATTTATGATTGTTGGATGAAGATGGATGGAGTTTACCCACAAGGTCAAGTCACCATTGAAAAAAGGGCCATGGTGTTGTGATTGGTTGCAATTATTGTGTTGGTGTATGTATAATCTCCATGAACTTGGCACTTCTTGCATTTTGTGACAAAATAGTAGGAGTCTTTTTCTATGGTGGGCCAATAGTATTCAGCATGCATGATTTTCTTTGCTAGCGAAGGGCCACTTGAATGAGTCCCACAAATTCCTTCGTGCACCTCTTCCAAGGCCTTTATAATCTCATCTTGTTCCAAACATCGAAGGAGAGTACCATCAAGACTTCGCCTGTTTGGTGGATGAAGGTTTTTCTTTGGTTATTTGATTGGTTGGGAGGAAGTGTGTGGTTGTGTAGGTAAGTGAAGAACTCACCATACCATGGGAATTTGGAACTGACAAGGCAACATATCATCTTAGTTTCGGGGATATCATATGCAAGTATCCAAAGTTGTTCTACCAAGAAATCATAGCATGTTGAATTTTATGGAACATCCAGCAGAGATGCAATTGTAGCCATTGCATCGGCAACTCGATTCTTATCTCTGGGTACTTGCTCGAATGTGATAGTTGTAAATGATTCTTTGTAACTATCCACCATCTTTTTATATGGAATAATCTTATCATCCTTAGTTTCATATTCATTGGTGACTTGTCAGATGACTAGATGAGAATCTCCATATACTTGTAGCTCTTTGAGATGCCATTGTATAGCCAATCTGAGTCTTGTGATCAAGGCCTCATATTCTGTTATGTTATTGGTGCATGGAAAAGTGAGCCTGTATGACTTTGGGATGCTATCACCTTGAGGTGTGATAAAAAGAATACCTACCCCCAAGCCATGTCTAGTATATGAGCCATCAAAATATAGCTTCCAAGGTTGTGTAGTTGTGATCATGAAGATCTCTTCATCTGGAAAATTGGAAACAAGAGGATGGTCACCTATGACTGGTGCATCAACCAACTAATCTGCACTAACCTACCCCTTGATGGCTTTGCTGTCCACATACTCAGTGTCAAAATCACTCAGAATAATAACCCATTTGGCCAAGTAGCCTATCAATGCTACCTTGCTGAGTAGGTATTTAAGTGGATCGATTTTGGCGATGAGTTGTACCTTGTGCGTTAACATGTAGTGCCTCAGTTTGGTGGCTGCTAAGGTAACTGCTAGGCAAGCTTTCTCAGTAGGTATGCAATTGATTTCATAGCCTACCAATGAGTGAGAGATATATTATACAACACATTCTTTTCCTTATTCATTGTTTTGTGCCAACAGTACTCTTAATGTCGTATTTGTAGCTGAAATATATAGAAATAGAGGTCTACTTGGATCTGGTGGGATCAATAATGGTGTATGCATTAGGTATTCCTTAAGCATTTGGAATGCTTGCTGGCACTTTGTATCCCATTGAAAATGGATTTTCTTCTGTAATAGGTGCATGAAGGGATGACACTTATCAGCCAACTGTGCAATTAATCTGTGAATTGATTGTAGTTGATCTTGTAATGTTCTTAATTGACTGATGTTCTTAGGTGGCATGTCCATGACTACTTTGACTTTCGTTGAATCTACTTCAATGCCTTTTCTTGAGACAATGTATCCTAAGAGCTTCCCTAAGGTTACTCCAAAGGCACATTTCTTTGGATTGAGACGGACATGATATTGCTCTAATTTGTCAAAGCTTTTATCTAGTATTTCTAGGTGACCCTCTCTGGTTAATGATTTAGCTAGTAAACCATCGACATAATCTTCCATTATAGTGTGCATCATATCTTGAAATATGGTAGTCATAGCTCTTGGATAGGTTGCCCCTACATTTTTTAGACCAAATGGCATCATATTCCAATAGTAGGTTCCCCATGGACATGTGAAAGCAATTTTATGTTGATCTTCTAGAGCAATCTTGATCCGGTTGTACCTTGAAAATTCTTCCATAAGAGAAAGCATTGCATGTCCTATTGCTAGATCTATGGTCATGTTGACGTTTTGTAGGGGGAAATCATCCTTAGGATATGCTTTTTTTATATCTTTGTAATCTGTATAGATACATATACCCCCATTAGGTTTTCCAATAGGTACAATGTTGGAGATCCAATCTGCATAATTGATGGGTTTGATGAAACCAACATCCAAGAGATTTTTGAGTTCCACCTTGACAAGCACAACAATATGTGGGTGCATCTTTCTGAGTTTTTGGTTGACAAGTTTAGCTCCTTCTACCATAGTTAGGTGATGCATGACCAAATTAGGATCTAAGCCAAGCATGTTTGCATAGGACCATGTGAAGTTTATTTGACGCTTTTGGAAGAATTCCACAAATGTTGGCCATTCCTCTTGAGTTAAGAGAGATGCCAAATGTATTTGGTGAGGAGTCTCAGGGGTCCCCACATTGAATTCTTTTGTATCTTCAATTAGGATCATCGATCTCTCTTGATTTGTACTAGAGAGGAGGATGTCAGATCTTTCATCCTCAGGCACCTTAGAGAGTTTTTCACCCTTGGATACACTCTTTCTTTTTATTATTTTGGGATCAACAAGTGCCATTGTGTGGTTTTCAATATAAGATCCATGTTTTATTGTCATATTTTTGTAGCTAAAAGGTTTGGCATCTGCCTCAAAATACATTGCATTATTAAGTTTGATGGAAAATCTATATTTATGATCCCCGCTTGGTAAGTTATCCCGTAGTTCCAAATAGTCTATGATTGCTTCATCATTTTAGAAGTGGTCAAGGCATGGGGGGTTGGGTTGATTCTATTCAATGAGATCAAGATGGATAACAGGCATTACCTCATAGATCAAGTTAAGTGTGTGGGAGGTGTCAGTGAGGGTTAAGACAATGGCATCAAGGTCCTCGATGGTACTCTCCCTATCAAGTTCAGGCATAGGATGTGACGTAGGGTCTATGGAAGGTGCTTCCAGCTTAGGAACCCAAATGGTTTTAATCCCTGCCTCTCCATAAATAAGTATGTCTTTACGAGGTGGAGGGGGTGATGTGTCTTCCTCATCTAAAGTATTGAGATGCACTGAATCAAATTCCCATTCATGGGAGTCTATCTTTGAATCACTCTTGAGTATCCAATTACTATACCAAACCAACATGTCTTTTGAGTTGAACAGTACATTGGTGACTGACTTATATACTTCTAGAGATGGAATTGTTGGTACTATGGGTGCTACTGATATTGTTGATGGTGTTATTGATGCAGTTGGTGCTGTTGGTGCTACTGATACGGTTGATGGTGTTATTGGTTTTGTTGATGTTGCTAGTGAGATTATTGGTGTTGTTGGTGGGATTATTGGTTCTATTGGTATTATGGGTACTACTAATGGGATTGGGGGTGGTGCTAGTGGTATTATTGGTGTTGTTGGTGTTGTTATTGGTATTGTTGGTGTTGTTGGTACTGCTGATGGGATTGGGTGTGTTGCTGCTAGGATTATTGGTGTTGTGGGTCCTATGGGTACTGCCGATGGGATTGGGGGTGTTGTAGATGGGATTATTGGTTTTGTGGATGTAATGAATCAGAGGAAAATGATGGATAGAATTTGATAAGATTGGGATCAATTCTAGTTTCAGGAATGACACCTCCTATAGAAGACAAAGATGGTCAAAGCATCCGGTTTGAGGAAAGATACATCCGATATAAGACTTGGTATAATGGATTAGATAAAAAGGTTGGATAGAATTGATAAGATTGGGATCGAGTCTGGTTTCAGGAATGACACCTCTTGTATAAGACAAAGATGATCAAAACGTCTGGTTTTAAGAAAGATACATCTTGTATAAGACATCTTATAATCGATTAGATGAAAAGGATGGATAGAATTGATAAGATTGGGATCAAGTCTAGTTTCAGGAATGACACCTCCTATATAAGACAAAGATGATCAAAGCATCTTGTTTCAGGGATGATATGTTGTGATTGTCATTGATGGACACACACTTGCATTGATATCATTTTTGTATCTATAAGTTAAAGCTCAACCGGTACTTGTTCCAACTGGTATGATGCATTATAGTCCTTAGACTATTGGTGTTTTGCAGAAAGTGATTACCGATTTGAAGCGGTATGTTGACCCCAAGCGGTTCGAGGATCTCAAGCAGTATGAAGGATCAAAGAGGAAAAAAACATATTTCCCAGTCTTCATGTTGTCAAACCAGCAACTGATATTTTGCTTAAACTGATATCTTATATGAACCGATAATACTCTGTGATGAGTTACCAACTGACATTTCGTGATGAGTTACCATCCACCAATTGTTTGATGGTGCCGACACTTTAACGGTGCTTTTTGTGTCATGTTACAGAATATGTCTAGATGCATTGAACCTAGGAAATTGTATTGTAATTCTATTGGACCGACATGAAATCAGATTCTTTTATAAGGACATCATGTCTAGGGTTTTAGATTATTGATGTTGTTTCTTGGGTTTAAGGTGGTTGATGAGTTAGAGAGAGTATGAATGTGTAGAAGACTAAAGTAATGCAGGAATGCATTAGGAACAAGCTATCAAGGATCTAATCAAGCAATCTATGCTATTAGCTAGATCACTCACTTATTGATTACTCACATCTTCGATAAGTCTGCAACCCTTAACTGAGTAGGCCCAAAAGCCTTTTGTAAATCCTCTAACAAGGTGGTTCACATCTATGGATCTAAAATCCTCTAGCAAGGTAGTCTTTAATTAGACTTATCTCCTAACATAGATTGAGATTCCTAACAGGATCTGTTCTGGTAAAGAAGATTGTATGACCTTAACTGGTTTGACCTTAACCGGTTTGGTTCTTATTTTGCAGATAGTTACTTGTGAGTTCCATCTCATCGTACTTTTTCCCATTCGGGTTTCCACATCAAAATCTCTTGTGTTAAGGTGTTTGTGCTTCTGTGGGTGAATGCATTATTTTCTATTTGATTTGCATGTGTGCTAAGCGGTTTGTTTGCTAAACTATTTTACCGATTTACCGTTAGTCTACCAAAGAGTTTAAGTACTAAGATTTTTGGCATACTAATTCACCCCCCCTCATAGTATTCATCAATTGGTATCAGAGCCTACCTTTCTATAAGTTTAACTACTTGGAAAGAGATATGGGGGAATACACATGAGGGAACCTACTCATCGGCTCACTCAGTTTGAGCAAGCCTATGATGATCTTATGGTCAAATATAAGGCATCTCAAGCAAAGAGGAGAGAACATGCTAAAAAGCTGATGGAGCTATCTGAAAATAGGTCCTCTGATGAAGCGAACATGGAAGCCTTGATTCAAGAAGTAGAAAAGTTGAATGAATCCAATTCCAACCTGAGAAAAGAATTGGAAGGACTAACTATTAGAATGTGTCAAGAGCTTGAGAACCAGAGGAAAGCTAAAGATCTGGTCAAAGACAAAGATCATAAAAACGACAAGCTGAAGCAAGAGATCAGTGCCCTAACTACTCAACTCCATGCGAGAAAAGTGGAAAATGAAGACATGCAAGGAGAAATGAACATTGCCATCTCTGAAAATGAAAACCTGATGGAAACAAATGCTGCTATTTCCAAAGAACTCTCTGAGTCAAAGGAAATACTTGCTAAGTTCAACAAGAGTACTATCAAGGTAGAGAAAAAGCTTGAATCTACCAAACCTATCAAGAATATTGACGGACTTGGTTATTCTAGTCATGAGGAAGGTGAGACCTCTGGTACAAGTGCTGGAGCATCAAAGAAACAACCGACATCAAAGGATAAAGGTAAGCAAAGGTTTAAACCTATTTGCTTTAACTATCTTAAAGAAGGACATACTGCCAATGTGTGTAGGAGTAAGGCTTACAATAATTTTCCTTATTTTCTAAATGATAAGCCTGCATCCTATAAATTCAAAGGTAACTATAATGCATGCAACAAATTTGGGCATAGAGCATCTGAATGCAGGTTTGTTATGAACAACAATAGAAGATATCCTCAGAGGACTCAAGGAGTTGGTCTTGAACCTTTTGTGAACCGGAATCACAATTGGTTTAATGCCTTCAATCATCAGTCAAGAAATGGTTGCTATCAAGTGACAACAGGATGGATAATAAGTTGTTTGATCTATCATAATCATGGTCACACTGCTACAACATGCAGGAGGAAGAACAACAACATGAATAATGGACCTTGGAGAGCACCTGGAATAGTCTGCTATCACTGCAACAAATTGGGTCACATTGCTAGATTCAACAAATCAAGAAAGAACATATCAGATGACATATTGGTCACTCCAGAAGGAAAGATTGATATTGACACTATTCAAGAAAATATGAACAAAACTAGAAAGAAGAAACCAACAGTGTTACAAGAAGAACCAGTTTCTGCACCTAGTGTGGAAATAACGGAATCAACAAACTAAGCATCAGAAAAGCTTAGGGGGAGCAAATGGTGAAATGTTTTGAACCCCTAGTTTACACCAGTAAAAGACCTTAACTAGTATGTGATACCTATCATTTGGTGGAAGACCAAAAATGGTAAAAGGAAAATTAGGGTTTACGCCCTAATGGTGGAGCATTAATTACGGTTGGTGAGGAATATGTTTAAAAGGAATTTTTCAAATCATTTCTCACTATCATTTTTTGAAGCGAAGAAGGTTTTCAAGTGCAGAGCGATGATAAAGTGATTTGTGCTATGATTTAGAGAAAGTTGGAAACCTTGAAGAAGATTCAAAAGAAAATTGCAAATGGTCAAGAGAAGAAAGAAAAGCGGTGATTCTACAACTGACAGAGTGTGAGGTGAAGTAGAATCTGAAAGCCTTAAATTCATGATTTTCGAAAGGTATTTCTTGATTTTTCAATTTTAATCATGGCTTTCACATCTCATATTAGCTCTAGTGCATCTGTTGATTCAATAAGCTTCATTCAATGCAAGTCTAAATACAATGCCCTATCACAAGTTCCTATTGGAGTAATAGTAGAAGAGGGAATCTCTGATTATATAGATTGTAAGATTGAAGACCTAGGGTCTCTAGCAATCCACTCACAACTAGGTTTATTTTGTGGAAAAGATAAGAAGGTCAAACTAGAGTACAACATCTTGGAGAAGAAGAAACTTCATAATGCGGTTTACTTCCTAGAGGATTTCACAGATGACCATATTAGGATCATCCTGAGCAGAGTTCATGGTGACAAGATGTACTTGGAGAGAATGCATGATATAACACCACAAGATGTTCATGTCGTCATCAGTTTCTGAAATCTCGATGAAGTGCCAACCTTGAGGAAGATCATCAAAACTAAAATGACCAAGCTCACTAGTTCAGTGAGTGACTCATGAGGAATGACAGTTAATACCATCAAGGATGACCTTGTGAAATATGCCTGCATGGTGATTGGATACCAAATGTTCTCTACCAGCAGAATTAACTCTGTATCTGCTGCAGTGGTAAATGCCGCTTACCAGATGATCAAGGAAGATGCATCATTTGACCTCTGCACTGGTATGCAAAGGCAACTCCCCGTTGAATCTTAAATCAATCAAACAAGATAATGTATTAAAATTCAAGTTTGGACAACTTCTAGTAGGACTATTTTTCTACTTCCAAGGTTACTTCCTCAGAGTGGGAGATATTCAGTGGTCTGTGGACCAACTGGTTACCAAGTAGATCAAAGAAAGCTTGCAAGCAATTGGAACCAGCTACCCTGAAGTTCTGAACAGGTACTTTGATGAGTTCAGAGGCAAGATGAGCCTGCAGATGAGGATATCCTGTGACATAGTCAAGAAATATGAAGAGGACATCTGTTTTATCATCAAAGTGGATCAATGCATAATGGAGGCCGTTGAGCCTAGAGAGAAAGAAGTGGAGCCCATGGGCTATGAGGTGATGAATGATATGCTGGACGGGTATGACTCTACCCTTATTGCCTCACATCTTAATCCAAAGAAGAAGAGAACCAACACCTATCTTGAAAGGGTTACACCGGTCATAGAACTAGTGGCAAAGAAAGGAAAGGTAGTTCCTTCAGCATTGGCATCAGTTACTACAGCCAGTCCTAAAGTGACCAAGCAGTCACTAGCTAAGAAGAAACCGGAAGCAGCACTTGCTAAATTCTTCAAGAGGAAGAGGAAGACTAAAACCAACTCACGAGACTTGGAAAAAACAGTGTCTAAGGAACAACCCAAGAAGGTGAGACAGTCAAGGAAAAAGACAAAGAATGAATTGGCATCATCTGTACTGGTAAATATTGATATTTCCTCCTACAAACCTTTGACACATTTTCAAAGAACAATTAAAAATATTAGGAGAAAATTGTTAAAAGATTTAGTAGACCATTTTGATGACTTTAATGATGATGAGAAGGAAAAAGTAGAGCTAGGAATAATAAAGTATTTATGTGCTAATGACTAGTCACCCTCATAAATTAGATCTGAGACATTGGATTCTTTGTATAAGTCCCTAGATAATAAATGGTGCATTGCCATAGAGAAAGAATAGGAAATCAAGGAGAAAATTTTTGCTCAATACTTTCCCGATCTGTCTAATTCAAAGTTATTTGATGTCATCAACCAAAATAAAGGACTCTTCTTCACTAGAAGAAGAAGACTCTGGTTATTGGAAGGAAGAATTGATGATGTCGAAAAAGACACTCATCTGCATATGACAACAACAGTTCATATGCATAAAGTGCTTCAAGCTAGCAAGAAGGTTGAGTAAGAACCGACAGTGACAGAACCGGATGAAGTGTTTGATGATGAAGGAAATCTGGTTGTTGAACCTATCAACACCATTGATGTCGATGCTCTAGAGGTAGAAGATGTTGCTCAGGGCACTCCATCTGAAGCAATAGGATAGGAAAAGCAGGTTGAACAGGCTGAAATGTAAGTAGAGGACAAATAGGAGGCAACAAAGGAATGGGTAAAGAAGAAGAAAAAGGAAGAAGATGAGGAAAAATGGAAAGAGGAGGAGAAGAGAAAAGAGGATGAGAAGAAAAGAAGAGAAGAGGATGAAGAGAAAAAGAAACAAGAAGATGCAAAGAAGAAGAAAGAAGAAGAGGATAAGGAAGAGGAGAAGCAAAAGGAAGTAGAGAAAAAGAAGGAAGAGGAAGAAAAGGAAGAGGAGAAGAGAAAGGAAGCAGAGAAAAAGAAGAAGGAAGAGGAAGAAAAGGAAGAGGAGAAGAGAAAGGAAGTAGAGAAAAAGAAGAAGGAAGAGGAAGAAAAGGAAGAGGAGAAGTGGAAGGAAATAGAGAAGAGGAAGAAGGAAGAGGAAGAGAAGGAAGAGGAGAAGAGGAAGGAAGCAAAAAAGAAGAAGGCAAAAGAGGATAAGGCAGAGGAAAAGAGAAGAGAAGTGGCAAAGAAGAAAATAGAGGAGGACAAGGAAGGAGAAGCGGCAAAGAGCATGCAGATGGAGACACCTAAGGCAACTGGTAGTCAAGCCAAACCAGCTGACCTCACCTATCCCATTGACCTCCAATCTGCAAGTGAAATGGAGCTACTGTAGAGCATCAAGGTTGCTCAAGAATGCCTTGAAGTGATATAGAGAAAAAAGGAGCAAGATGTGATCCAAGCGGCGGTGGACACTCTTACTAGTTTGATACCCGATACAAACCTTTTGAATACTGATTCATCACTGGCTCAACTAAAGCTCCTATGCATAGTAGTGGATGATCAGGTGTAGAGCCTAGAAGAGGTAACAGAGGAAAATTCCAAGAAAGAGCATCAAAAAGCTCTAAACATTGCTTTGGCGAAAAAGTTAAATGAGCTTTGGTCTGATCTACAAAAAGCTCAAAAGGGTATAAGGGATGCTCTAGATGAGGGGAATCTTCTACTCAGGAAGATTTGTCAACCCCATCTGTTTTGTGATGATGTGCTTGCACAGAAGCAAAAGATTCAATCTAATTTATAGTCATACATGAGCACCTTCAAGCCACCATATGACTCCTTTATAGCTTATGGGCAAACCATTCACTAGTTTCATATCTAGTCTACTAAAATAAAGCATGAGATTAGCACCCGGTCACGAGATTTGCAGGAGCTACAACTGGTTCTACTCCCACATCTGCAAATACTTCAGAAATGCTATCTTAATCAGGATGCCTTAATGGTGACATAGGAGATGAGCACAATAGACACCATGGAAGAATAGGTCTCCTAGTTGCAGATAGAGAAAGAAGTAGCCACCTCCCTACTTGAGTCCTAGTCTCTATCTATGAAACAATTCTTGCAAGACTTTAAATCTATTTTTGACAAGTTTTATTCCTTATTGTCATAAACTCTTATTCTTTTAATAATAATGACACAAGTGTTAGTCTGTAATATTTTGTTGTCATTGCTGGCAAAGGGGGAGAAGTATAAATTTTGTAAGTTTTGATGTATAATTTTATGTTATTTCTATTAAGAACTAGTATATATTGTATTTTCTGCAAAAGGGATAGTGTATATGCTTAGGGGGAGTAATTTTGATTTTGGCATATTTTTGTTGTAAACCACTTAGATGTCAAAATTTCCTAAGTGTTGCCATCAATGCCAAAGAGGGAGATTGTTGGCATTTTATATGATTATGTTGTGATTGTCATTGATGGACACACACTTGCATTGAGATCATTTTTGTATGTATAAGTTAAAGCTCAACGGGTACTTGTTCCAACTGGAATGCTACATTATAGTCCTTAGACTATTGGTGTTTTGCAGAAAGTGATTACCAATCTAAAGCGGTATGTTGACCCCAAGTGGTTTGAGTATCTCAAGCGGTATGAAGGATCAAAGCAGAAAAACACATATTTCCCAGTCTTCATGTTGTCAAACTAGCAACTAGTATTTTGCTTAAACCGATATCTTGTATGAACCGGTAATACCCTATGATGAGTTACCAACTAGCATTTTGTAATGAGTTACCATCCACCAATTGTTTGACGGTGCTGACACTTTAACGGTGCTTTTTGTGTCGTGTTATAGAATATGTCTAGATGCATTGAACCTAGGAAATTGTATTGTAATCCTATTGGACCAACATGAAATCAGATTCCTTTATAAGGACATCATGTCTAGGGTTTTAGGTTGTTGATGTTGTTGTTAGGGTTTAAGGTGGTTGATGAGTTAGAGAGAGTATGAATGTGTAGAAGACTGAAGTAATGTAGGAATGCATTAGGAACAAGCTATCAAGGATCTAATCAAGCAATCTATGCTATTAGCTAGATCACACACTTGTTGATTACTCACATCTTCGATAAGTCTGCAGCCCTTAAGTGGGTAGGCCCAAAAGCCTTTTGTAAATCCTCTAACAAGGTGGTTCACATCTATGGATCTAAAATCCTCTAGCAAGGTAGTCTTTAATCAGACTTATCTCCTAACAAAGATTGAGATTCCTAATAGGATCTATTCTGGTAAAGAACATTGTATGACCTTAACTGGTCTAGTTCCTATTTTGTAGATAGTTACTTGTGAGTTCCATCTCACTGTGGTTTTTCCCATTTGGGTTTCCATGTCAAAATCTCTCGTGTTATGGTGTTTGTGCTTCTATGGGTGAATGCATTATTCACTATTTGGTTTGCATGTGTGCTAACCGGTTTGTCTACTAAACTATTTTATCGGTTTACTGTTAGTCTAGCAAAGTGTTTAAGTACTAAGATTTTTGGCATACTAATTCACCCCCCCTCTTAGTATTCATCAAAGATAAGGCTAACTAGAACAAAATCCAATAGTCATACTGATCTATGTCATTGTTTTATTTTGTTCGATGATTGATAAAAATGTTTGGTTTCAAAAGAGTGAGTACCTCATATAAGACTGATATGTCTAGTTTCAAGTGTACCTATCCTTGTATAATAGAAGTTGATGTTTATGTTGATAGATGGATTGATTATCAAGACTCAATGATTGATAGGAATGTGTGGTTTCAAAGAGTGAGTACCTTGTATAAGACTCATTTGTTGATGATGATGATGATAGATGATAATAGATGGATTGATTATCAAGACTTGATGATTGATAGGAATGTTGATGTAAGACATGTTGATGTTGAGGACGATAGATGGATTGATTATCAAGACTCGATGATTGATAGGAATGTCTAGTTTCAAATAGTGAGTACCCCATATAAGACCGATCTATCTGGTTTCAAGTGTACCTATCCCTGTATAAGACCTGTTGATATTGATAGATTTTGAGGGATGAATTGATTAACAGGACATGTGATTAGTTTGATTGCAGACTTTGAGAGTCTTCCTGTTGTTGAATTGATGGATGAGCCATGCGTTCATGCTTTGATTTTCAATTTTTATTTGATTTTGTCAATTTTTATATTTTAATTTTTGGATATTTCATTTTTTGGAGCTTTTTGGATTAGAAGAAAGATGTATTTGGTTGCCCCAATATATAGAAAGATAAGGAATGGAGGAATGAACCATTGAGGAAGATTCCCTTGATGATTAGGGATCTTCATCATTTATGCCTCCTTCAAAGGCCTTATGATAATCATTGAGGTTTTCTTCCTCTTCAATTTCTGGTTGCTGGTTTCTTGCTGATCTTGTTTGAGCCATGTTGGTGAAAGTTTGAGGTTTTGTGAAAGTGATTTTGAGGTGGTGATGAAATGTTTGATGAAAGATAAGTGTTTTGTGAAATGTTTGTTAAGAGATGGATCTCCAATACTGAAGGTTGGATGTTTAACCAAGTTCTTTGTGAAATGCTCTTGTGTTTTCAACAATTTTGACGTGATAAGGTATAGAAAGGTTTGAGATGTGTTACAAACCAAGCTACCTAGCAATGAGAGGATGCACTCATTAACTAGTTTTACCCTGTATAGAAATGCATCTTAGAATGATTGATCCTAGATGGAGAGACACTCTAAAAGTGATTTGTTGTTTTGATTTAGCAATATTTAAAAGAACTTAGGATAAGACCACCTTGTGTTTTGAGAGTTGAATGGTTTTGTGATGTGAGAAGATGAAAGTGGATAGAATAAGGACCTCAATAAAAACTTTATGTCACAAAAGAAGGTTTCTACTTCTTCCTCTCTCTCAGGAGTTGGTGGTTCCCCTTGAGCTACGTTTTAGATAATATAGATTTTTGGAAAGAAAGAAGGGTTGATCTTGCCCCCTTCATTTTTGTGATAATTCAAGGCTCTATACTGAGTAAAAGCTCTATTTTTCAAAATCTCTTTGTCGAATTCATTGGATTTTCCTTGAAGGTATAAATGTATATGATGTAAGAATACCCTATGTGAGAGAAAAATTTGTCCATTGATATAGAAAAACTTCCTTCTTTTGATAAGAGCTTTTGAACCAAGTTGTCTCTTCTTCAATTGGGTCTTTTGATGAAGAGTTCATTTTCTCAAAATGTGAGTGTTGGCCATACAAATTGATACTTTATTTCACTGTGTTTGATGTTTTTTTTTGTTGGTCAATGTTGATGTAAAATTGTGTTGGATGAATAATTGTTTTAAATTTGTTTTGAATTTCTTTGACAAGAAAACAGAGCAAGCACAATAACCTTGCCTCTTTTCAACAAAAGGCAAAAAATAAGTATGGGTCTAGATCAACCCAATCATGAAATTTTATTGACCCCTTTTTACAAATCTATTTTAGTGTTCCCAAAGCCTAAAGTTAGCTCAAATTGTTACTGGTCTGACACAAGATGAAGACAAGTCAAACACTTTTTATCCCTAAGGTCAATTGGCCAGTTGAGATATTTTCAGCCCACATCTTGATATTTATTCAACTTTGGTACTACATACCTTATGAATCCCACTATGGAAGGTAAGGATGTGATATACTAAGTCTCGTGTGAGCATAACAAATAGATTATCCCTATGATGGGGGGGTCATCACTTTTATCAAGCTACAAGTAACCTTTCAAAAAGCCTTGTTTCTACTCAAGGAAATATGTATGGTGAGTATCTTGGGAGCAATGTCACAATCCTCCTTTATCACTTTTTGATTTGATGCAATTCTATTATATTTTTGGTTGAGCTATTAAAAATGATTGAATAAATATTATAAAAGAATAAAAATGGACACACACACACACACTTGAAGAATATAATTCAAAAGGCATTATTTTTATTTTTATTTTTCCACTCCCAATTATGGCACATGTTGTAGGAGGAATTAGAAGCTTCTAGAGGAATCTTCAATACCTTGCATGTAACTCCCCCACTAGATTTCTAATCAATTTGCATGAGTCCAATATTGGAAAAGAATCCCATTCTTAATTAAATTCTCTAGATAGTGGAATTAAGGGATTTTCCCTATATATTGTATGCAAGTTCTCAAAAAAGGGAGTTGATTATTTTTTGAAGAAATTTTCCCAAGTTTTAGTAGTAGGATCTTCTTTGGTAGTCTCATTTTTTGTTGTAGGATTGTTAAGTTTGTTTTGAAGAATTTTTCCAAGATTGCAAGGAAGGATCAAGGAAGGCTAGGCTTGAAGTTTTGGAGAGGATTCTACATCAAGCTTCAAGTATCCAGGTTCTACTCCTTTTATTTGAATCATGTTTCTTGTGTTATTCATTTCCTTCCTATGAGCAAATCTTGTTGTGAATGAATCAATTTCTCATGTATGAAAATCTATTTTCCTGTGAATGAAACTAAATGGAAATAAAGATTTATTTCAAATCTTGTTATTTTGTTTCTTTCGTATGAGCAAATCTTGCTATAAATGAATCAATTTCTTGTGTATGAAAATCTGTTTTCCTATGAATGAAACTAAATGGAAATAAAGATTTATTTCAAATCTTGTTATTTTGTTTTATTCATTTCTTTCATATGAATAAATCTTGCTGTGAATAAATTGATTTCTCATGTATGAATAAATTAAATTCTTTGGAATAAAGATAAATTTAAAATCTCATTTCCTGTTTTAATTCTTTTTCCTGTGAGTAAATCTTGCTGTGAACAAGAATAAAGAATTAATTTCTCCAGTAAGAAATTTTATTTTCCTGTGAATGAAACTTATTGGGAAGAAAGATTAATTATAGATTCTTGTTTTCTTGTTTCCTTTCTTTCCTAGGAGTATATCTTATTGCAAATAAAAATAAATAAATTAAAATTATCATGCTTTCCTGCGAATAAAACTTACTCAAAGAATCTTGAGTTCTTCAGGTGAAAATCATTCAAATGGAAATCTCTTATTTTGATTTTAAATCTGTTCATAGGTACCCAAACTTATTTAAATCCTGAGAGTAAATCCATTTCCTTTTTCCTCTCTATCATGAGAGAAATTTTATAAAAAAAAATCTCCTCTTGTTGTATTGCTTGCCTCAATTTCAAGAACAATGTATTTATTTGGGGGCTCAAACAATTTCTCTATTATCTCCCATCCTTGTGAATAAAATTCTTATTCTCATTTGTTTTACATTAACATTTATTATATATTTCTCTCTTATGCTATCAAATAAACTAGAATGAAAAAAAAGAAACCATATATATATATATATATATATATATACTTATATATATATATATACTTATATATATTTATATATATATATATATATATATATATATATATATATATACACATATACTTCACAAATATAAAAACCTACAAAAAAAATATATACAAAATAATGCGTAGCGTTATAAAAAATTATATTTATGGCGGTCAACACATGGGAGGTGGAGATACGGTAAGTGCCAAGATAGTGGTACTTGTAACTACCAGGGAAGTGGTACCCTCCACTACCCCAGTGGTCACTGTCATGACAGTGGCCACAGGGGGAGTGGGGGGGCCCATGGTGTCCCCTCAACCCTGTGGGCCTGCACCTGCAGGACCGCAGGGGTGATGGGACCCGTGGCCCCCACCCCCCTATTAACTATCAAAAAAACAAAGTTTGCTTATCATTTTTTTTATGTATTTAGATTATTTTTATATATTTTAAATTGCAATTGGAATTTGTTAGTAATTACTTTAGTTTAAATTTTAAGTTTAATTGTTAATAATTGTTAAATTTTAGGTTAGTAAATTAATCTTAGGAAAATTTATAAATGATTAGGATTATTGTGTAATAGATTTCTAATTTTAAATTATTATGAATAATTGGAATCTCTCAATCCATTTGAGAATTTATTGGATTACTTGGTCGGTAATTTTAGGCTCACTTAAAACAATTAAGTCTTATTATTATGATTTGATGCAAAATTGCCAAAAGTATAAACTAATTGCTCATTTTGAACTAGTAACTCTATAATTAATTATTCTCACGATAGAAGTAAACATTGATTAATTTTGTATGTGAATGACACTATTTTTGCATCATACGCATTTCTTATATATTAATTTGCATTCATTGATGAGCAAGTTACATTTCCATCATCTTCATGCAAGTTACACGTTTTAATATGTGAGTTCATAATTGTCATTATCATACCATTATATATTAATTAGTTTAGTTGTAGAAGGATAGTATATTTTTTTATCAAATGGTATTTGAATGCCATAGAAGTAGTTGTTCAATTAATTAAACTTTGCAATGTCTAATTATGTACATTCATTTCATGATTATTTTCAAGCATGATGTTTTCATAGCTTCTTAGTTAGAAAACTAAATAAAGGAAGTTAGAAAACCAAAACCTAGCAGTGTTCGGTATATACAGTGCCTCTAGGTCATGCTTACGGGTAATGCCGTCGTGTTGAACTACCGCACTTAACGCCTAATAAAGCTGCATCAATGATGTCTGTGGCATCATCCCTATAAATCATTGGGGAGTAATAAGGGACAGTTGGAAGTTAAAATCCAAGGGGCAGATAATCCCCCTTGGATCGATAATCTAATAAGATAATTCTAAAATGATCTTTCATCCGCTGAGTTAAACCATAGTAAACCCCTATAGGGACGATTGAGTGGAATGCTTTTATGAAATTGATTTAATCTCGAAGAGTTGTTGAAAAATGATAATTGGTCAAGGGTGACGCTTATGATAGGTATTAGGATCTAATTGTTTTAGGCCACAAGCAATAGGCCATCATGAGCCTTTGCTTAAGTGCTACCACCGTGGGTAGCAACCATAGAGAAACTATCTGGGACATTGACCCTAGAAAGGGTTGCGTACCCACAAATCAGTTTACATCAAACCATAGATTAGAAAATAGAACTACATACTTTACGCCTTGATCCCATGCCAAAATGGGTATTTAGGCAGTCTTGGGATGAAGTTGTCCCTAGTACTCAAGCGTTCGTGGATGGGGTCTAGGTTTTGGTAAGAAGAAGAATTGAGTAGAATCCTAAATTGAAAGATAAGTATAATAAAAAGGAAAAAGTAATTCAATGCATACTCGGAAGGAATCCCATATGGATTCGCTTGACTTCCCGAGGCTTTAAGCCAAATTTCGAGGCGGAATTCAAGCTTGTATTATGTTATTCTAATTTCTCCTAAGGATGGTGACCCCAATGCATTCCTATTAGAAGAGTGTAGTACTTAGTGAGTGACTCAGGACTCGAATGGTCCCGATGAGTCTAAGTCTCTGGCCAGAGCACCTCCTATCCTAATTGGATAGATGCCTAATCCGTATGGGTAGATTCCTATCTCATATTGGATAGATGAAATCTCCTACCCTGTATGGATAGATGCCTAACCCGTATGGTTAGATGCTCATCCGGGATGGATGAATGCCTAATCCTAATGGATGGATGCCCAGAGTATGTGATTGAATCAAACATAAATGATTAAATTAAACAACAAAAAAAAAAAATGCTAAAATTTTGTTGAGTTAAACAAGGTGGATTATTACAAGAAAAACTATCTATGCTCTTGCACTAAACATTTCACAAATATCCTCAATCAATAGAATATGTAGGCTTCTATACAAAAGGGTGTTTAGTAATGTTTGATATTTTTGGACATAAGTTCATTCTGCAGTGACTCACTTAAGGGCCTTGTAACTTGTGGTGGGGCCCATATGTCCTTTTGGAAAGTGACAGTGTAGGGACAAATATACCCAAGGCTACAACTTTCACTCTCACCTGATTTTTATAGCGGCTCAAATAATTTACCACACGAGGTCATTCCCAAGAGTGATGTCTCTTGCTAGGCCTCTTTTAAAAAGATAAAATTTTGAGTGTTACTAACACTTTTCTCTTGCACCTAGGACCACGAAAGCCAAGGGAGAGGATAGTGTGTGTTAGATGTAGAACCACTCTACAGATTTTTTTGCACAAGTGTGCTAAACATTGAAAACACTTGTTCTCTTTAACTAGTTTATTACAATGTGATTTAAAAGCTATTTGGAGATGTTGCTCCAACAAACATGGTGTTCTTTTTAACATCAAGGCAAAATGTTGTTTAATCTATGAAATTAAAATCCTAGTCAACCAAAATGAAGCACGGTTTTGCTTGAAATAAAATTGATTTGGAAACAAAACTTTGACAAGTTGTTGGTTCTTTTTAACTTGCAAAAATGAAAATTGATTGTGATTTTTAGACTTTTGCAAGAAAATGAAAGTTTGTTTATCTTGTTCTAAGCCCAAATGAAAATTTTCCCCTAACTTGCAAAAAAAAATTTGTTTGATGTGAGTTTGTGGTTCTTTTTAACTCACAAAATGAGGTTCTTTTTAAAAGCCCAAACTAAAAAAAATTATTTGATTTTATGACCCAAAATGAAAGGTGAAGTTAATTTTCAACCCAAAAGAGAAAGTGAATTCTTTTTAACCCAACTTTAAAAAAAAAGTTAATAAAAAAATAATTTAAACTTCCTAATCTAATTCTTCAAATCCTACAATGGAGTTAGAAAAAAACCTACATAAAAACCAAATAGTTAGTGAAAAAGAAGTTTTTGGTGGGCTTCTACAAGCCTAATTTTTTTTTCTTTTTGCTTACAATAATTTTTTTTACAACTCTATGTTACAATAGTGCTAATCTATGTAAACATAGAAGCATTATTTAACACAAAGGCACTAAATGACAGACAAAAGTGCTAAAAGAAAAAAATTGCACTATAAATTGGACAAAAGCGCTAAAAGAACCTATCAAACAAAATAAAAATTCTATCAAACAGATAGTGCGAAAGAGCTAAACTATTTACAATAGCGCTATCTAAAGTAAAATAGCACTAAAACAAAGACAAGAGCACTAATTAAAAGATGAAAGTGCTACTTTAGCTAGCAAAAGTGCTAAAACACCGACTTTTGAAGGCACTAAAGCAAGTTCAATAGCGCTAAAGAGCTACTTGTGTGTCAATTTCAACAAGCAAAATGTTAGTAATTTATCAAATTTCTATTAGAAGGTTGTGTGTTCGATAAACATCAGATTCACCAAATGATGCTCTACAAAAAGGATTGTTAGGAGACACACACTCAAAGCAATTCAAACATTAGTGTTAGTGTTAGAAACAAAATACTATCCTAAGAAAAAATATAAAGAGAGATATAAAATATCTAATGGAAAGCATACAAACAAAAAAGAGAGACACTAGACCCCTCCAAATGCTTGCCAACATATTTATGGTTGCTCCTCCCTTGTTCCTCTCCTCTCCAAGTTCCACATGAGTGAGGCTCTCAGCTTTGCACTACTATGGAAGTCTTATGGAGATTCAAGATTGAAAATGATTATGAGATTATGCAAATACAAGCTTAATATGAGAGAAATGAGTTAATTTGAGCTATGTTAATTTTAACCAAAAAAAGAACAAAGTAACTATGTTCCTAAATGTTCTCTCTTAAATTCACTATAACTTAGATGCATACAAGATTTCTGGATGATGGCTAGATGATGCTAAATTATAGATGTTATTGAGTAGGATGCTTGAGAATTCTTCAGGATTTGAAAATGAGGAATGTGAGCTCTATCTATAGGTAAAATAGAGCAATGGATGGTTGAGATTGAGTAATCTCAACAAGGGCCAAGATTGATGGGTTTATGATCCATGTGAAAGCTTTCAACCCAATCCCGGGATGATAAATGCCAACATGAGATGGCTTGAGAGGAGAGCGAAGAAGCATTAAATGATTGAGATATCATGAAGGTTAGCTTGGGAGGTAAGGTTAGTCTTGAGTTGAATGAATAAGTTCATTATCCACTGAATAATGCCTTTATCCAATAGATAAACTCTTGTGCAAGAGTTAGTGGGGATAATCATGGTCAAAGCAATGAATGCTTGAAGAGACCCATGAGTTAAATGGAGGTTGAGTTAGAGGGAAAGACTCTAACCATGTGGGTGAGTTGAGTTAACCATTAATGGTCATGTAATAGCCATTAATGGTTTGGAAGACTTTAGAGGTTAGCTTGTTGGAGATTTAAAGCATTTAATTCTTTTCAAAGACTTTGGAGGCTTTGAGAAGTGAATTCAAGTTGCTTAGGGATGTGACAATAATTAGGGGATGGGTTTAGGCTAATTAGGAATGATTTAGAAGAATTTAGAAAGTGGTTAGAAGAGTCTAGAAGGGGATCTAGGATGCAAGTGTGTTTGGTGGGTGAAGGAAAATAGGATTTTAATTAAAATAAAACTCATTTATTTCAACAAAATAGGTGCAACTTGCATTTGTAGGAGAATGCAAGTGGGGGGGTAGTTTAGGGATTTAATAAAATATTTAATTAATTTATTAATAGGAGGAAAGGGGTTAAACTAAATAAACGTGTTTTATTTATTTTATTGATTTAGAGGTGTGGTTTTGATGAATTAATTTAAATAAATTGGATAATTTATTTAATTAATAGCAGAAGGGTTGAGGATGAATTTAATTAAATATTAATTTAATTAACTAATGACTAGTGGTTAAATAATCAAATAAATAGTAAATATTCATTTAATTAAGTGGAAAAATTTATGTGACTACAGTAAGAAATAAATTGTACTATTTTCAACCTCAAATGATAACTTATAATGCAACTAATGATGGCTCATAGTAGAAACATATTAAAGTACCAAATTTTGCAAATACAATAGTAAACCATTAACATTTTAAGAAATAAGTTGTACTATTTTTAAAATATGATGTACGCAATCGACAAAAATATATTAAGAGTATCAAACATAAGAAAGTACATAGTTTAGAGAATATGATAGTGAACCACTAACATAAATAAAATATAAAGGTGCAGTTGCAAAATAGGAAGAGCTTGCAGAGGAAGGGGACAAAGAATTAACATTTTTTGTTGGAGGTTTTTCTTGTAAGGTTGAAGTGGCTACTGAAGATATAATAGTTAGATAGGAAGGAATATGCATATACAAAAACATTAGTGCTTTGAAGACATTTGAAAGTCTAGTTGTTAGACAATGGCCTAATTGGGCACTATGTGTTGTTAGGGAATGTGTAAAAATCAATGGACAATTATTATTCGAGGCCACTTGTAGAGCATTCTAAATGAAAGAAGCTACATCAGTTTATTTTAGCATGCCATGGGAGTATAGACCCCCTAGAGGATCATCATGGTTGGTTGCATCATAAGCACTAATACTTTCAATATAACCAACTGATCAAAGAAAATAATCTTTAATGTATGCATATGCTAACTTGTCCTTAAATTTTGAATTGTGGACCAAGTCCATGCAGTTTGATAAGAAGCATGACACCACATCAAAGTACCAGATTGTGTTACAATCATTTCAAAGAAAGTATTTATCCAATATGAACCTGAAACATTATTTAGCACATAGATAATGAATAGAGAAAATGTGTGCCAGTGTAGTGGAATCAATTGGCCCTAGGATCAGACAATCCCATTTTTGTGGTGGAATGTAAACGCATCTATTTGTTGGCACCTTTTACATTATGATAGGGTATGAAAATGAAAAAGGTAAAAACATTAAATCTATCTTGGCATAAAATAGGAAGATATAATGTTTAACATAGAAGACAAAAGTATTTTCAATTGATTTTACTTGTAAATTGTCTATACCCTTTGATTTCTTAGGGTATGGAATCATAAGAATGATCAAATCCAATTTGAATGCATCTTTAAAACAAAATAATAGTATTCTATTAATTCATCAACAATAATCAAGTTTTTAGTTTTGACATTTTTATAAATTACTATAAAACTTCTTCAAAATTATGTTGTGCATAATTTTTTAAGTAATTTTTCCTCTATATTTTGGACAACATTTCCTAAAAAACATAATAAGAAAGAACATTTGCCAAAAAATGTTAGATACCTTAGATAATTGGTGGACAATTGAGAGGGGGGTGAATCAGTTATCAACAGATTATAAAAATTTGAGCATTAAAACCTTATTACCAGAATACATAAACCAAAAAAAAAATAACAAATATAGTAGTTAAGGGTAAATATAAGCCATAGAACATTTACCAACCATCGACAAAAGATAACACCAATATTTTTACATGGAAAACTCGATAAAGGGAAAAAACAAGGTGGGAAGCCTACCCACAATCAGATAATACTTCTATAGTAAGTATGTGATTACAAAAGGAGGGGCCTGCACATGCAAGAAGGCCAACAACCTAGAGCACACTGTTCATCACAAAAGGAGCCTCACTATCTACAAAATAAATCCAGACTACAATCGGGAAAGAAGAGTGAGCTAAAAGAATAGCATCTCCTATGCCTAAGTACAGTTCTAGTTAAGCTTAGTACTGGAGGTCTTAAACCTCTTTTACAAACTCAATTCAATCACCTATGATTGACCAAAATCTCTGCATATGATTACAACATTATTCGCACCCAGATAATTGCATAATCATCCCATAACCCATGATCTACAAAGAGATCTTACATCATATATATCAACCCGGAACCTAAACAATTAGGTTGGCCACCTAAAAGATAATACAATAAATTCATAACATAAATGTGTAATCCAATGATCATCCAAGTCATCCTAGGACCAAAACAATATAAACCAATCAATAAATCCAACTAGTAATGCATCGAGATCATCAACCAACATGTTACATAAGCTAGTCCATAACCTAGCATAATAAGACCATACCCAAAATAGGTTGCCATAAACCAAATCCAACAGTGCCACCGATCAACCAGAACATAAACAAGATAACCAATAGCATCCTGTGAGCCATCTAGAAGCTGCACCAACACCACTTATCAAGTGCATAAAAAGATCTTCAACCAAGCTCTACCAGTAAAACCCTTATTGGTGACCAAAAGCCTTACTAGAACAAATGATAGCTTATGAATCATCAAATCCCAAACCAATTGATTGTGATACACATCAGAATAGAATAAATGTTAGATCCAAACCAATTCCACAAGCCAAAGCATACTGAAGCATATCGGATTAATATCATAATCCAACCACTCTACCAGAACCTACTAGAAACTGATAATCAACCAAAACAAATAGTATTGACATCAATGACAAAAAATCAATGCAACACATAATAAATTCCTCAAAGTTGCCAACAATCTTCCCCTTTGGCATTGACGGAAACACTAGATGTGAAAAACATACACTTGGATGTTTTACTACCAAGAAATGTCAAACAAGTCTCCCCCAATGGAAGACAACCAACAATCTCCCCATAATAAAGTTCTGGATCAAACTACCCCTATGAATGATATCTATGTTAAGCTCTAATCTCTCCCCTTTGACTAATGTTATAGTTAAGCTTAGTGTTTCACATGTATATCTCTCCCACTTTAACATCAATGCCAAAAATATGACATAAATATCAAAGATAAATAATAAATCCTTTGAACCACACATCTAACTACTCCCCCTGAGTGGTAGCACCACCTCATCAATCTAGAATGAATAGTATCTCTGATAATGCATATCGGATTGATGCCAATCAACATCATTCAAGTCTCTACCGGAGGGGTAGAAACCCTCAATCTATCTTTGAAGTACTCAAATGATTCCTTAGGAAAATGTTTAGTGAAAATATCTACAATGTGCTCTTTATTGTTCACATAAACTAGTTTGACTTCATTTGCTTCAACCTACTCCTTCAAAAAGTTGTCCTTGATAGATATGTGATTTATCTTAGAATGAAATACTCGATTCTTTAATGTGTCAATAGCAATAGAGTTATCACAGTGAATAACTACCGGTTCATTACAGCCTATCCTTATATCCTTAAACATTTGCTTCATCCATAGGATTTGTGTACAATTAGTACATGATTGCTTCTTGTTGATCCATGAAACAAGTTTCTTTCCAAGAAAGAAAGCTCCATCGGATGCACTCTTTCGATCATCAACATTTGCAGCCCAATTTGCATTTGTATATGCACATAGTGTAAAACCATCATCTTTAGGATACCACAAACCATATTCACTTGTTCCTTACAAATACCTGAAAATCCTTTTCATCGCACTCTCATGATTCTCTCTAGGATCACTCTGATAGCTTGATACAATACAAATTACATTCATTATATCTAGTTTAGTCTGAGTCAAATATAAAAAACCTCCAATCATATACTTGTACCTTGTATGATTTACTAGAGCTGATAAATCTTTCTTTGTTAATTTCTAACTTGTGACCATAGGAGTACCAACCAGTTTAGAATTTTCCATACCAAATTTCTTCAACAACTCTCCAGCATACTTAGTTTGATAGATGAAAATACATTTATCATTCTAAGTAATCTGCAAACCTAATAAAAATTTCATCTCCCCAATCATAGACATCTCAAATTTATTCTTCATATTGTTAGAAAATTCCATACAACTTATCTTCACCTCCAAAAATGATATCATCAACAAAGACCTCAATAATCAATATGTCATCATCAATGATCTTATAATATAAATTACTAACAACATTACCTTTAGTGAAACCAAGCTTCAAGAGATATTTATCCAACCTTGCATACCAGGCTCTAGAGGCTTGTTTCAATCCATATAAAGCTTTCCTTAACCTACAAACCATGATTTTGTCATCTGAAAGTGAAAATCCATTAGGTTTCTCAATATAAACTTCCTCTTCAAGATCTCCATTTAGGAATGCACACTTAGCATCCATTTGATAAACCTTGTAGTTTTTATGTGCAACATAGGCAACAAATAATCCAATAGCTTCAATCCTAGCTACCAGTGCAAAAGTTTCATCATAATCAATTCCTTCCTTCTAGGAATATTCTTTACAAACCAATCTAGCCTTATTCCTCACAACTTGTCCATCTTCATTCAATTTATTCTAAAAAACCATTTAGTTCTAATAACATTCTTATTTTTAGGTCAGGGAACTAAAGTCCATGTATTATTCTTTTCTATCTAATCTAATTCCTCTTCCATAGCTCTCATCCAACATTCATCTTTACATGGTTCAATTATTGATGTCATTTCAACCTGAGAGATTAAACATACCTCATCAACTACCAACCTTCTTCTTGCCATCACTCATTTGTTCTTGTCTCTAATGATCTGATCTTCTGAATGATTCAACTTTATATACGTAGGAGTCTTCTGATTTTTTGTTCCTCTACTCTGATCTTCAGTTACTATTGAATTTTTTGATACTACCAGAGTAACTAGTTCAACATTTTGTTATGGTGCATGTGCTACCGGTTCTCTCTCATAAGTTTTGATTTGACCTTTGTTATGCTCATCCACCTTAACATTAGTGGTCTCCACAATTCTCTGCAATCTTTTGTTATGACATCTATATGCTTTGATTTCATTATAATAACAAATAAACATTCCTTAATCACATCTAGGATCAAACTCCAATGGAATCATCTCTTTTGATATAGCATTTACTACAAAAGATTCTGAAATACTTAACTATAGGTATATGACCAAAACATAACTCATAAGGTGTCTTACTAGTGTCTCCTTTGATATGAACACTGTTGAATGTTTATAGCATCGTGCTCACAACTTCTCTCCAATAGATAGGAGGAAAATTAGCTTCCATCACCATGATTCTAGCCACATCCAAGATTGTTTTGTTCTTCCTTTCCACAACTCCATTATGTTGAGTTTTCGTGGGAGAAGATAATTGTCTCTTTATCCCATGCTTCTCACAATAACTATTAAATTCATTGGATGTGAATTCTCCACCTTGATCTGACCTTAAGCATTTAATCTTCAATCTTGTCTCTGTCTCAACTTTAGCTTTTAAGATTTTAAACTTATCAAATGCTTCAGATTTTTCCCTTATAAAAGTAACCCACATCATTCTAGAATAGTCATCAATGATTAGCATAAAATATCTATCACCCTAGAAACTTTTGATTCAAGAAGGACCACACAAATCAGCATGAATAAGATCAAGAACATCATTAGATTTGTCTTGTATACTCTTAAAAGAAGTTCTGCCTTGCTTTCCCATTTTTTATTCCTTACATACTGGATTATAGGGCTTCACAATCTTAGGTATATCTCTAACTGCCTTAGTAGAATTGATCTTTACAATACAATAAAAATTCACATGACAAAACCTCTTATGCCATAGCCAACTCTCATCAATCTGTGCAATCAAACATGTCTTCTCATCAGAGTTCATGTTGTCACGAAGGATTGCACTCGTGACGCTAAGTGCAAAACTAAGCAATCCTGTGAAACATAGAAACACCTTCGACCCTGTGGGTTGCTCAAATTGAAGGTGAATCTCTGGGTTATGGGATGATTTCCCTTGAATCCCTCCTAAAACTAAATTACTGATATAAAAAAGAGAGAAACAATCTGAAAAATACTGAAATTTGTAACTAAACTAGGAGGTGATACACCAAGATTATAATGATAATAGCCTAAAACTCACAAAAATAGGACAAAACTTTGCCCACAAAAAAATAATTGTACTCTTCAACCACAAACATTTCTTGGGAAGGCTAAGGGAATCATAAACTTGGATGAAAAACTAATTTCATAACCAAATTGACAATTATCTCTTTTACATAACCTAAAACTTGAGATTATATGAAAAGGAAGGATACATGCACATAAAAGAGACAAAAATTCAAAGGTTTATGGATCAAAAAACAATAAATCTCTATCAAATTTGTAAATGGACATGCACAATTACCAAGGCAAATACATGAAACTTTGTAGTATCAAAGGAATCCTGCTATATAAAACTAAAAAACTAAAGTGCTGAGAAACAATGTTTTTTTACAAAAATGTGTATGCAAAAAAGAAAAAACCAAGGGGAAAAAAGGAGAATAGAAGAATATATAGATATCGTGAATAATATCTCCTCCAAAACCCTAAAAATGAAAATCTGCATGAGAAAAAGCCTTGGGCAAATTTTCCCAATATAGCCTTAAAAACTCATGCGAAACCTTGCCAAAGATAGCCTCCAATGCTCAAAAGAGGACCCCAACTGATGTTGCATAAAAAAGAGCCCCCGTGCTAAAAATAGAATTGTCAATCTGCTACCAAAAATAGATCCACTGAGAGAGAAAGACTCGCTATCCAAAACTGCATACCTTTGCCAAATATAGCCACTAAAAAGTAAATACCTCTCCCTCTGCATGACTCACTAGACTGCTAAAAAATAGCTTCCCTAAAAAACACTTACACCTCTGAGATTTGCATGCTGAGCATAGCCAAATATAGCCTCAGAAAAGAAAAACAACTTCATCTTTGAAACTTTGCGTTTTCCTCTTTTTACATCTTTCAAAAATAACTTTATTTTAACAATTAAAATAAAACAATTTGTTTTATTTTAGAAGCCAAAATAAACTATTTTATTTCCTTTTAATATTCTACATTTTAATATATATTTATTAAGATTTTATACAATAAATCTTTTAATAAATCTATATAAAAATATAAAATTTACAATTTATAATTTAAAGGAAGTTATATATGGCCTTTATTATAATTTAATATATATTAATTAAAGATTTAATTGGTATATTTTAAATATAATTTAGAAAATAAAAGAACTCTAGGTTCTTTTGGCCCAATAAACATGGCTTACAATAGTTAAGCCTAGGTTTAATGACATAAAGTCATTACCACGACAGTGATTAACACATGCAATTTGTTTCTTTAAAAATAAAAAAAAAAATAAATTCCATTCGAAAAGAGTTAGGACACGTGAAAAGAAGATTTTGAAACCCATAAATCTTTTATTTCACTTTGCATGTTTGTTGAAGAAGTTATGCACTATTGTGGCCACCACTATACACTCTATTGGAACATGAAGCAAGATCTTTTAATGGCCTGTGTTGAACTTGAAGACTCGGTATCATTTTCCTACATGATAACAAGGCAGTATTTATCTTATTCCTTATTCGTTATTGCTACTTATGCTTTTGAGAAACAAAAGTTTTCTTTTTTAGCTGCATGTATCTAGGGTTTTTAGTTTATTTTCTTCATGCATGCTTTCTTGAAAGTCTAGATGCATTATTTTCATTCTTTAATGGTTATATTGTTTATACTATTTAGGGTTTTGACAGTGCTCATACCTCCAATGCTCACACCTCTGGGTCCGTTTTATGATATTAATGGCTGCCCATTTCTATATTCACTGCCCTGTCCCACTTTCCTAGCACTGTGAATCTTTGTGTAACTTATTCACATCATATGCTATAGGATTTGTCTTTAAAGATTCTAGGTACTTGCATTTACTATTGTTAGAAATATTCTTAAACTATCACAATCATAGAACCCTTAATATATTGTTCTCTATCATTTTTTGTTGTTATCTCATTTATATTGCAGTATGATAATGCTTTTCGGTTGTTTGTTGAACTGATCTCTGGATGACAGTATTCTACCTTATAAATCTTGTCTCACTCTAAATGACTTGTGTTTCTACATTCAAGGTGTCTCAGACCTTCTTTGGAGTAATCTCAAAATGGATATCAATGATATGAACCCTTGGAACTTAATACATTTGGGGTTGTTGAAGAAAACTTTTGTGTGCAAATCTCTTCTCTATCACTTTATACTTTTGTTTTGTAATGAAGTTTTGAAATGGTTGTGACTGAGATAAGTTTTCATTCTTCTTAAAATGAACATTTAGACTATTTTTGCTAGTTGATATATGACTACCATAGTGCATTATTTTGTACTACATATCCACTGGTGTTGATATATGACTACCATAGTGCATTATTTTGTACTACATATCCACTGGTATACTCTTTCAATGGTTCAAATTATTGTCATCATTTTTTCCCTAGAAGTTTATGACCAAATCAATCATGGAGATCATTTTTTTTGACTCTATCATACTACTTTTCATACTTTGTTTTGGGTTGTCACCCCTATTTTGACTATTAAGGATCCTTTTTGTGGTTTGACTATGCATAAAGGGCTTCTTTCTTTGAAAAAAAATAATGTTCTTTATCTTGTAAAACCTATCTCTTTGCTAGCAAAAGTAATATCTTCAATGGACTTCTATAGATGTACTTAGTCTTGAATAGTATTCACTACCTTTATCTAGCAATAAAGGTTGAAGTCTGCAAATCATCTTCATTGTGTTTGGTGTCTTTGTATTTCTTGCCCATGACCATAAAATAATGCATTTGTTGGACACAATGAATCACTAAGAGGGGGGTGAATCAGTGATTTAAACTCTATTCCTTTAACAAGGAGATACCAATAACATATAAAACAAACTGAGTCCTAACTGGTAACTTAAACAATGCAAGTAGAGTGTGTAAAAGGACTTGCTAAAACATTAACATACCACATGCACAAGAATACATCACACAATACTAGATATATACGAGGAAAACCCAATATGGGAAAAACCTTAGTGAGAATAGTTGTTGGAGATCTTCTACTCCAATCCAACCTCACAATGAATCTTTGATTACAATATTTAGGGCACCAACCGAAGGAGCACCGACCCCTGATTTATGAGCACCAACTCAAAGGAGCACCAACCCCTGCACAATTTATAGGCTACAACCTAAAGGAGCTACAACCTCTGCACTAAGATACAACTTAGTGAAAACAATATAAGACTCAGATATACAAATGAAATCACTATTGTAAATAAATTTTTACAACCTTACAATATTCTCCTCTATTGGTTTTAGCCTTACCGGTCTGTATACTCTCCACTAACTCTGCAACTTCACTTTGTTGATCAGTTTTCTCAATCCCCTTTCACAATGACTTTCTTCTCTCAACTCACACTTGATCACTCTTAATCAAGCACAACTTCTAATGGTTTGTCACCTCTATGTTCAATGCACTCTCCACTGGTTGTTCCTTATACTGATTTACTCTGCTTCTCTTTATTGGTCAATACTTTTCTCATAAACACTTCAAGTGTTTATCTCTTTGGTTCTCAACAATTTCACACTTGTCTTCACACTGTAGTAGCAACAACAATAGTCTCAAGTCATCATATTTTAACTTAAGCTTTCCCGCGAAGAATCAATTCAAACTTGGGGTGGTTAGGGTTTCCTTCACCCAACAAAATTTTCATGAGATACGATCTAATCTATCTTGGATCGATCACTAGTACTTGCAGAGTGCATCTGTACACATTTTCCATTATTCAATGCATACTTTCTAAAGATGGCAATCTTGTACATGATTTTCTACCTTGAAATTTATCGACTCATAAAAAGCTCAGTTGTTTCCTTCTTGAGATCTTCTTGCAATCTGATTTCTTTGCTTTGAACCACGTGCCAAATACTCCCTGATCTTCCTCTTTCATTCTTTCTTCCTCAAGCCATATTAGTTAGTTACAATCCCATGATTTTTGGCTCTTTCATTAATATCGACTAGCTGTTTCATCAACCATGTCGATGGAGGCTACACCGACCTTTGCATGTTTCCCACCTCAGCTCCACATGGCATCACAATGGTCATACACTTAGCTCACTGACACACAATTAGTTTTCACTTGAACATTTAGCAAACTCATATTGGTACAAGCCTTTACTAGTGAGACCTTCTTCTCTTGCTAACCAGTAGTGCATACTACACTGGTAGCACATCTTCACCTCTGGGGGTTAGTGATTACTTTAACATTCTTCCTATTCATCATAAACAGGCAACCAAATTCTAGACTGGTTTAAACTCTACCGATTATCACTCAATGTTCTCATACACACATGCATCTCACCTCATACTGATGAAGTCACTGATAGTCTCAACAACTACTTGTCTTTCACCATACCAATTGATAATCCTTCATGTTAATCTTCTCAATACCTTATTTATCTTTCACCATACCATTGACAAGCCTTCATGTTAATCTTTACAATACCTTATTTGTCTTTCACCATAGTGGTTGACAATCCTTCATGTTAATATTCTCATTACCTTATTTGTCTTTCACCATACCGGTACACTCTTCTTCATACCGGTTGACATACCTCTACCGGTAGGCTGCCTGTAATACCAATTGACATCAATGACAACTCAATGTCAACAATCTCCCCCTTTGGGATTGATGTCAACATCTTCTTTTCTGGTTTCTTTGCCCCTTTGACAACAATGGGAAAGGGAACCTTAGTCTGACACCAATAATCTCCCCCTTGACTGCATTCGGTTAAGACACACTCTCCCCTTGTGTCAATGCATCATGATTCAAGAGTCATAAGATAGTAGCAATGGTTGACTCCTCCTCAATCATGAAATCTCCTATGAATTCAAGTTCTTCCAAATGGTGGGACAACTCCCATATTTTGTCTTAAATACTCAAATGGGCCCAAAGGAAGTGGCTTGGTAAATATGTCAGCAATCTGCTCATTAGTGGGAACATACTCTACTATGACCTCCTTGTCAGCTACCTTCTCCCTCAAGAAGTGATACTTGATTGCAATGTGTTTTGTTTTCAAGTGCATTACTGGATTCTTGGAGATGTTGATTGCACTTGAGTTATCACACCAGATTGGAATAGGTTTCGGTATCTCCACCTGTATGTCTTTGAGTGTCTGCTTCATCCATAAAACCTTTGAATAACATGTAGCAGCTGCTATGTACTCTTCCTCAGCAGTAGATAGTGACATTGAATCTTGCTTCTTACTGTGCCATGCTACTAACTGGTCTCCTAAGTAGAAAGCACCTCCACTTGTACTTTTTTGGTCATCAATACTTCCTGCCCAATCTACATCAGTATAATCCTACAAAGAGAAGTCTCCTTTCTTTAGATACCACAAACCATAGCTGATAGTTCCTTGTAGATACTTGAAGATTCTTCTGACTTCATTTAAGTGAAAATATTTAAGAACAACCTAGAATCTCTCTACCATACAAATAGCTTGTACAATATCTGGTCTAGATGTTGTTATATATAATAGACTACCGATCATAGACCTATACAATGTTTACTCAACTTCTGGTGATTCATCTAGTTTTCTCAACTTACAACCGGTAACCATGGGAGTACTTACCAGTTTGTTGTCCTCCATTTGAAATTTCTTTAGCATGTCTTCCACATACTTGGTTTGGGAGATGAAAATTCCTTTCTCCTTCTATGAGATCTGCAAACCAAGAAAATAAGGCAACTCACCCAGCATGGACATGTCAAACTTTGTCTTCATCTGGTCTGCAAATTCTTTGCACATGATGTCCTTGTCTCCACCAAAGATAATATCATCCACATATACAATAACTATAATCATGTGATCTTAATTTACCTTTACATACAAGTTGATGTCTGTATTCCCTTTCTGGAATCCTTTCTCCTTCAAGTATTTGTCTAACCGAGAATACCTTGCTCTGGGAGCCTACTTCAAAGCATACAGGGTTTTCTTCAACTGACATACAAAAGTCTCATCTTCATGCAAAAAGTCTCATCTTCATGCAAAAAGTTTTCAAAAGGGTTTATTGAGCCATCTGTTTTAGGGATCCGTACTTTCATTGCCGTATTAGTTAAAGTTTCTATTTTCATGAACGCGCCATTCACATCCAGTCAGTCTTTTGGTCGAGCTGAGTGTTCTAAGAATTTATATATACTTCAAGATACCTATGTCTCAGATTTGAGGGTCTATGGAGATCATTTGATATTTTTAAGAAAGGCATCATGTGTTGCCTGAACATTGACTTCATCAGGTCCGCAGTGTTGACAAAGTTGGTTGGTCATTTTTGACAATTAATATCTATTCACTCGGGATTCATCTTGAGAAACCATTTGGTAGAGTTCATTTTTGTATAGCATAGTACACACCTATTAGATGGCGAGGTCCAGAAAGGTGTTTTGACCGGTTTGAAAATTACGTCTTTGCGATTAAATGCAAAAATGTGGCGCAGGCGCCTGAAAGTTGCAAAACTCAATTTAATGATCCGAAAATGGTGTTGATTGATTCTAGAGGTATGTTTAAGGTTCATGAGGTATTTCAAGCATCAGTTGCATGAAAACAATTTTTTTTTTTAGCCGGACCCACTTTGGAGCCTGACCTGGCTCACACGTGTGCATTGATTTTATTGGAAACTTTGTTTACTGGGAGAATTTCAAGATATTTAAATGATGATTGTAATCACAAGACATGTCACAAGAAATTTTTGAATAAATGTGTACTTAACTAATCTAGCCATTCCCCTCCATTTACATTTCTCCAGTATGAATTCAACACGAACAACAACGAAAGTAAGCTGGATTAGTGTAGAAAATAGAACATAATATGTTCAATTATGGAATGATCAAATATACTGAATCGACAAAGGGAAATTAGAAGGTGTACCCATTATATTTTTGGCAAATTCCTTGGCATCTTAAAGCAAATTCCACAACTTCTCTAGCAGCCTCTCCACATGAAACATTGCCAGGCATAAACTCCAAGGTAAATTGCATTAGCAACAAATCTTATTGGCAAGTGAATGGCAAGCATTCTCCCTCCACATGAAGCCTCCAAGTGACATGTAATAAGAATTTGGCCAAGCTCTTTCCTTCACGTACCAGCAAGGAATGACATAAAATAAAAAAATAAAAATTAAAGGTAAACAAAGTGGAAAACACTGGAGGAGAGGCAAACAGAAAAGCTTTTAATACAAATGCAATGGTGCAAGGCCTCTTTTTCCCTCCCGTGTGTGAGCAACATCTCTAAAATTTATTTATTTATTTTTTTAACAAATGCAATCTGCTATAGCATTCCAAATTGCATTGGCTGGTGTAAAGCCTGGACAATTCCTCCCTACGCAGAGCATGATGGAGTGCAACATTAGAAACTTTCTTAGCAAATGACATTGGCAGGTGTTATGCCAAAGTCCTCCAACCTTGCAAGTTAATCCTCTCCTCTTGCATGAGCTTGGTGAAAAGCCATTAAAACAAGAATAAAAATAGTTTAGTCTCTTGCATGGAGAGTTGGAGAGTGGGGAGGTTTAGAACCAAATTCAATTGGCAGTGTGGTATGGTGTTTGAAACATTGAAATCTTCAACTAATGTAATGGGCAGATTTCAGAAGCTCCAGCAGACATAGAAACTTCTTAGCTAATGCAAATGGCAAGTGATTTCCCTGTTGTAGCCTGGAGAGTGAAATTGGAAAAGGCATTAAACTTTCAAGCCAATGCAATTAGTAGTATAGTCTTTAGCATGGTATGTTTTTTGGAGGAAAGGCATTGAAACTTACCATTTTCTCTGTATAGCATGCTATGGCTGAATGTCATTTTTAACCATAGCAAATGCCAAAGGTAGCCCCTGCATGGTAGGGTGGAGGAGAGGCAACATGAAAATTCCTAAGCAAATGCATGTAGCAGAAAATGTCAATAAAACTTAGGAAAAGTTCAAAAAATGCATAGTTCCAAGCATAAGGCATTATTCCACATTGGCCATGGATAGGAAATTTTTTGTGTTTAAATCTAAAGCTTCACACTACCATAGTGTGAAATCCTCAAGGCTTTTGACGAATGGTGCCAGTTGGATGGCCAAGTGGACCCCATGTGGGTGCACGAGCTTCCCGAGGTGACCAAGGAGGTTGACAAGTGGTGACCAGGTGGACCCCATGTAGGCACAAATCACGAGGTAGGTGAGTTTTTGTAGAGAACAGGCGAGTTAATGATCGAGCATGTTCCAAGGAGATCCATGGTCCACATGGATTTGCAAGCCGAAGATGCACGTTAGTTAAGCTCTACAAAATAGAGAAAAGCTCAAGATGGCAAAGTGTTAAAGAGTGAGTAGGTTCAAGATCATCCAACGGCTCACGTGACTTTGTGACCCAAAGATGCAAGCTCGTTAGCCATTGCAAAATGGCGAAAGACATGTGGCAGTTCCAGGTGGAGGTCCAACTCGCAGGTCCCGTCTAGTGGTACTAACATGGTGATGATGTGACACATACATGGTGATGATGTGGCACATACATGGCGATGACGTGGTGCATAGGTGGTGTACACGTGGCAGTGACGAGGCGGACACATGGCAGATCGATGAGGTGTCATCTGAGGTGGTTCCCAGTGGACCCTATCAGCGAATCAGAGGTTGCCACATGGCAGGGCGTCAGGAGCCAAAAATTGGTAAAAATCAAAGTTAAAATATAGTTGAAAACTATAGAAAAAATTGAAAAATTTAAATGATGTGCACATAAAGTGGATTAATTCGCCCAGAGGTCTGTTTTTGGTCAAATAGGCAAGTATTATATATCGTCGGAAAGCACTTGAGATGAGGAATGTAGTTATGGAGTTAGTTTTAACAAAAATCAGATATTTAGAGAGCAGTTTCCATGAGAAATAGAAAGGAAAGTGAAATTCAATTAGAAGAAAAGACACTTGGCAAATTCTGATGGATTCTCATCTTTTTCCCTCTCCTTCTTATTCCCATTTTTTCTCAATTGTAAGGGTTCCGGTTTTTGAGAGATTTTCTCTAAGGAAGAAATCCAAAATTGCAGGTTCCAGTGATGACATTTTTCATTTTTTGCAAATGACAGTGTGCTATTTTGGGTTTGCAGTTTTGTCTTTGTTGTAAGATTTGTTTCAGTTTGCAGGTTTGCACATATGCAAGGCATGTGTGATTTTCCATGAAATTGTCTCCAAAATGTATTCAGATTCATTCAATTTCATATTGTCAAGGATAATTTGGAATTGTCTCTTTTAGCCTTCTCTAAGAGCATAATGTCCACCTTTTGGGTATTCTTCAAGGAAGAATTTAAATCTCGAAACCCGGCATTAATGATTTTGAATGTATATTGGATATATAAGTATGGTTTTATGATAGAGCAGAGGATTGTATCAATGTAAGGCATTAATACATGAGAATTTAATATGGAAAGAAACTTGTAATTAGGATCTCTCTTCCAGTTTTATGCATGACTTTGTGGCCAAGATTAGGCACTGGTCTTTTACAATGTTGAAGGATTGTCAGAACATCATTTTAAAATCCAAAATCAAAATATCTTTTGTTTCTTGTTTTGTGGTAGTATTCCATCCTATCTCATGGTCAAACATAGCTAAGTTTTATGTGTAGATCTAGCCTATCTGCAATAACCCACTTGTTGTTGAGCCTTGGCGAGATTTATCTACTTCATTGATGCTATCATGGTGAGTAAATGAGTTTGATTTAGTGCATCAAAAGGGTGTCCCCCCCTAGGTCTAGTAGAACCTAAAGTCTAGGAGGATCATTTAGGATCCTATGTTATGTTTTCCAAGCCCTAAAGTGTTTCATTGATTTAGATTGGCTCTCTCATAGATTGATTTGCAGGTGATCTTGGGTTAATCACTTTTGGTGAACAACACTTGTGACTTATCATGCAGGAAGGTTACCCAAGTCATTCTTGAGTAATCATCTATGAACAACATAAAATACCTTTCTCCAGCCAATTCTCTTATCGTTGTTGACCCACATAATTCAATATGTATTAACTCCAAAGGCCTTGAGGTTTAATACTCTTTTGTTTCAAAGATGACTTTTGCTTGCTTACCTCTGACAAATTCATCATAGAATGTGCTTGTCAGTTTTATTATCTGAGGTATGTTTCTCACATACAATTCTTGCTTATCTTAACCAGATTATCAAAATTCACATGGCCTAATATTTGATGCCACAACCAACTTTCATCAACTTGTCCCATCATGCATTGGGACTCATAGCATTCCTTCAGATTGTAGACATTTCCCTCAGTTCTCTTTCTTTCTACTACCACTTGACTAGTACTTTGTTTTCTTATCTGACAACCGATAGAGTCAAATAAGAACTTGCATCCTTTGTCACACATATAACTTATACTCACTAGGTTATGCTTCAAACCTTCCACATAGTACACATCATGAGCCTTGAGCTTTCCATCAATATTTAGTGTACCCCAACCTCTGATCTTTATGGAGGAGTTGTCACCAAACCAGACTGAACCACCATTCCAATCATCAAGCTTGATGAACTTTTTCTTATCTCTGGTCATGTGATTTGAGAAACCACTATCAACTACCCATAAATTCCTCCTTTGAGCATGTAGAGAAGTCTATACAATTAGGCTGGACTTGGTCTTGTCTTTCTCCTTCTCTACCCAAACCGGTTTCTCTTCTTTCTTTTCCTCTTTTGTCACTTTGTGTTCTTGTTTTGTTTCCAACTTCTCATCTATCACAACTCTCTTTTGATTGTTAGTTTTCAATCAACAATACCTTGCTATGTGACCAAAATTTTGACACTTATAGCATTTCACATTAGCACTATAAGATGTACTCAAAACATTCTTGTAGGACATTTGCATATTACTCCTACATTCATAACTTTTGTGACCAAACTTATTGCAATTATAACATATGACATTTGTACTCTGTAATGCAACAAATGAGTTTCTACTCTCAAAACTAGGGTTGACATTCATTTTCCTACAATCTACCATTCTATGACCGAACTTATTAAACTGGTGACAATAACCATGAAAATTGGGAACATACTGGTTAGGTTGTCTTGAACCTGCAAACAGCTACCTTACTGGGGGTCCTCCTTTCATGTTGCTAACTCTTGTGAATCCTTCATGATCAGTACTTGTATTTATCCTTGGTTTTGCAAGTTGGTGCATTGAGTATGGTCTCCGATTCATTAATTGAGTATATTGGTTTGTATGGTGGTTTCTAGTAGCATGTGCATATCTCTTCTTACTGATATTCTTGCTTATCATAAATGTTTTCTTCCCTTCACCTTCATTTGAAGAAGTGAACTATGTTTCCTTATCAGATTTGTCTTTGTTGTTTGAAATTTGACCTTCTTGAAAACCTAAGCCTCTGGTATCTTTGGATTCCTTCTGTTTGCTCAGCATCTTTTCTAGAGGTTCAATGTTGCCTTCATATTTGCTTCTCAATTTTATTTCTTCCTAACTTTTCTCTAAGTCCTTCTGGAGTTTCACTATTTCTGCTTCCAGATCTTTTCTTTTTCACTCAAACCGACACTAGTGACTTCACACATCCTCTTGGCCTCTTCCAACTAGAGTTTTAGATTTGCAATAGTTTTCTTGTACTCTTCAAGAGATTGTTCCGAGAACTCTTGTTCTTCAGCTGCAACCCTTTTTACCTTCAAATCTCTTCTTGTTTTATTTAGCTCATCTAAGGAACTAATGAGTTTTGCTTCAAGGTTAAATTCTCCTTCTTTCTCTTCCTCTTCTTCTTCTTCTTCAGGTATTGGACCCTCTTAAGCCATGGAAATCTTTTCTCTGACTTCATCTCCACTGCAATAGTCTTCTGAGGCACTTTCCCCATCTGTGGTATCATTTTCATGAGTGTAAAGACTTCTCTACTTTTGGTAGCCTCTTCTACCATGTGGATAGACATTCTTCTTCATATCCTTACTATATGATCTGCTACCACTTGATTGATCATCTTCATTATTATCACCATAAGGACATTTAGCATAAAAATGTCCAATCTTTCCATAGTTGAAACATTTCAAAGGCATCTTGCCTTTGTATTTTCCTGAACCAGTCTTGAGTCTTCTAACAAAGTTTGCAATGATGTCACTAGAGTCTTCACCGGTTGCATCATGAGTAGATTCTTCTTTTCCTTTTCTTGATGTCTTGAATGTAGCTTCTTTCTTCATAGCATCAATACCAATAGTCCTCATCTCATAACCAGTTAAAGAGCCATACAACTCATCCATTGTAAAGAATTTCAAATCTTTCGCTTCCTCTATTGGTGAGACCTTTGTATATACTTAGATGTAAGAGATCTAAGTACTTTCTTCACTATCACCTCATCTTTTATTTCTTGTCCAAACCCACTAATGGTATTTGTTGTTTCATCAACCCTTTGGAGGTAGTTAGCAATCTTCTCTTCATCTCTCATCTTCAAGCCCTCAATTTGTGCTCTCAATGTCTACAACTTGGCTTCATTGACTTTAGCATCGCCTTCAAATATCTTTTGCAACTTATCCCAAGTTTCCTTGGTAGAGGAGCAGTGCATGACTTTAACAAACTCATTATCAGACAACCCACTAAGAATGGCATTTCTAGCTTTAGCATTGATCTCATATTCCCTCTTAGCATTTGGATCAGTAGGGAGATTATTAGGGACTGTATACCCATTCACAACTGACATCCATACATCACACCCTAGAGAGGATAGATAGGTTTCCATTCTTCTATTTCAAAAGGCATAGTTGACACCATCAAATATAGGATATTTTGAGAAGGCAGATTCATTTGTTGCCATTGTGAACACTTGACAGGATCTACCCAAACTAGAGAATGCTTTTGACAAAATAGGGTACCTAGGCTCTGATACCAATTGTTGGACACAATGGATCACTAAGAGGGGAGTGAATCAGTGATTTAAACTCTATTCCTTCAACAAGGAGATACTGGTAACATATAAAACAAACTGAGTGCTAAGCAGTAACTTAAACAATGCAAGCAGAGTATGTAAAAGGACTTGCTAAAACATTAACATACCACATGCACAAGAATACATCACACAACACCAGATATATATGAGGAAAACCCAATGTCAAAAAAAACTTAGTGAGAATAGTTGTTGGAGGTCTTCTACTCCAATCCAGCCTCACAATGAATCCTTGAGTATAATATTTAGTGCACCAACCCCTGATTTAGGTGCACCAACTCAAAGGAGCACCAACCCCTGCACAATTTATAGGCTACAACCTAAAGGAGCTACAAACCTTGCACTAAGCTACAACTTAGTGAAAACAATATAAGACTCAGATATACAAATGAAATCACTATTGCAAATGAAGATTTGCAACCTTACAATATTCTCCTCTATCGGTTTCAACCTTATCGGTTTGTATACTCTTCACTCACTCTACAACTTGACTTTGCTGATCACTTTTCTCAATCCCCTCTCACAATGACTTTCTTCTCTCAACTCACACTCAATCACTCTTAACTAGGCACAACTTCTGCTAGTTTGTCATGTCTATGTTCAATGCACTCTCCATCGGTTGTTCCTTATACAGGTTTACTCTTCTTCTCCTTATTGGTCAATACTTCACTCATAATTACTTCAAGTGTTTATCCCTTTGGATCCCAATAATTTCACACTTATCTTCACACTACAGCAGCAACAACAAAGTCTCATTGTTGGGACTCATAAAAATCATGCTAAATTTGGTGACCTAATGATGCCTTGCTTTAGGTATTTCTCTTCGTGGCTTTGTTTTATGGTAAGGTAAGCACATTATTGTAATTCATTTTGAACTTGAACAATTGAGCCTTTTTGGTTCAAGGTTCAAGGTTCAACTATTTCTCTTGCATGAGTCATGACTTTATAATGTGAGGGTGTAAAAAATTAAAAGCTATAGGAAAATTCTTTTGGCAAGTGTATCACCAAATCCCCTACGTCACACATGGGAAGCAAAGAAATTTCAATGCAGATGCAATTGGGCTATGTAAGGCTTTTCTACTTGGGTGCCAAATTGGGTTTACAAAAGAAATGAACTTTCAAGGCATAGACAATTTATCCCACATTGGCCATGTGGAGGAAATTTTTTGTATTTAAATACTTGGTTGCACGCATCCATGGTGTCAAGGCTTACGAGCTTTTGACAAGGCAGCTCAGCATTAGTGGGCACCCCCGCATGCGTGTGCATCTTAGAGAGGCCTAATTTTGTAGTAAAAAGAGAAATTAATGGGTGAGTAGGTTGCAGAAGATCAAACAACCATTGTTATATCACCATGTGAAAGTGCTTGACTGTTAATAGTCGCGACTTGGTGATTGATGAGGTGGTAGTCTAGTGGCTGGTGAGGTGGCAGGCCCAAGTCTAGGTCATGGGTCTAGCAATGGTGAAGTGGTGGTCACATGGCAGAATAGGTGGTAGGTGAATGTCGAGTAGACCTTAGCCGTGATGAGTCTCCAAATGGTTTTGCCAAAGACTTAGTTCCATCGACAAAGGAACATCAAAGAAATATCAATTGGTCCCGCTGATAAAATAAGGGCATCAATGAATTATGGGTTTGATGAGACATTTGAATGGCTTACCGAAGAGGAAGTTTGGCCAAAAGACTGATATTTCAATAGAACCAAAGATGACTTGGCAGTCTAGGAGGGGCAGGTGGCAAACTAGAGGTTGATGCGTGACACACGTGGCAGATAGGTGGTGCCCATGTAGATCTCAGAAAGAATTAGTGGTTGCCACATGGTGACACATAGCAGAGAGGAGGAGATCAACCAAGGTTAATAGTTGAGCAGATTAGACAGTGAGGCAAAATATCTGATGACGGTCGCTATACTACAATAGAAAGATGCTCGCTGAGTTATCATCACGACTTGGCGAGTAAGCACATGCCGAAAAGGGTGAGCAATTCAGGTGTGAAGGATCAAGCAAGTTGAACCATGCTCAATGATTATCGCTATACCACAAGATGAAGATGCTTGCAGGTTGTCCCATGTGACATGGCGACTGGCAAGGTGGTAGTCAAGGTGGTCGTCTAGGTTACAATTAGAACAAATCAAGATGTGACACATGGAATGCCCACTAGAGGAGAAGGTGGCCCAGGAAAGGTAAGGGTCAGGAAAGTCAAGGCAGATCAATGGTGATCTAAGGGTGATCAAGAGCTATCACCAAGTTGCAACAAAAATTAGCTCGATGGCTAATAGCCACGAGTTGGCGACCAAGCGGTGGGGCCCCATAGAAAGGGTGAGCAATGAGGGAGGTGAAATAAAGATCGAGCAGGTTTCTTCAGATCCGATGATTGTCTCTATAGCACAATGTAGAGTTGTGCAGTGTTTATCCCCCATGACTTGGCAACTAGGTGGTGGGAATCATTGGGAGGAAGCAGCTCAGGCAAATCAAGGAGCATGCGGGTCCAAGGCAAATCAGAGAAAGAAAGGGTGGGTCTGGCCAAGTCTGGTGGCAGACAAGTGCCACACAAAGGGACTCCAAGGCCAATCTAGAGGTGCCACATGGTAGAGATGCATGGAAGAAGTATCTATGGGAAATCCAAAGTTTTAAAATATAGTTTCTCACTATGGTGAGAAGGTAGAAAATTAAATGACTGACCTGCAGAGGGATTGATGGTCGAGGGATTTTTTTTTGCCCGATATATAAGTATTATATATTGTTGCAAAGCTCTCAATCCGAGGAATCTAGTTTTACAATCAAGTGTAACCCACAGAAAGTATTTTTGGGGTAGTTACCTCAATATGTCAGATTGGAGTTTTTGAGTTTGTCAGAAAAGTTTTCTACAGGCCAAGTTGTGCAAAATATTTAATGCTAAAAGATAGGGTAGTTGTCATTGTTAGAGAATGAAATGAGATTTTGTCCTCCCTTCTTTCTTATTTTACAGTCTTCTCATTTTGTAGAGGTTCTATATTTTTTGTGAGAAAGGCTCCTATATCTTGGTTTCGAATTCTGAGTTTTTTTCTAAATTTGTATTACAATGTCTTCTTTCAAGTAATAGAGTATCTTCTTGATGTAGGTGTTTTCTATTGCAGGTCACATATGTATAAGGCATATATATAGTTTATTGGATTGTTTCTAGGCCTTCTCTACTTTTCAATAAATCTAGTCTTCAAGGGAGTTTGGGTTTGTCCTCTCATAGTGGGAGTGTAATGGGTGTTCTTAGGTACTCTTCAAGGAAGAGTTTAAATTCTATGAACAATCATTTTGGATTCAAGATAATGTTTGGATATGTATGATCGTCTGTTTGAGTTTAGAATGTATTAATGCCAAGCATTAATATAGGGATATCTTTTTCAATAAATTGGATTTGCAATAGATGTTTTTGTTTACATTTTGATGTATGACTCCATGCCCTTGGATAAGGAAATGGTCTTGCGGATTTTGGGGATTCTCAGAGATTTTAAAATCAAATATCCTTTTAGTTTTATGTTTGTAGTTTTAGTTTGTCCCATCTATCTCATGCTCCAATCTAGTTGTGATGTCAATATAGATCTAGCCCATCTGCAATAACCTCCTTATTATTGAGCCTTTTGAGATTCATCTTGTTTTATTGATGTTGATGAATAATAAGAGGGGGGCTGAATTAGTATACCAAAAAATACTGTAAACAAACTTTTAAATAGTTTAGCAGATAATTGTATAGCAGATTCACTAACAAACTAGTTAAGATACATGCAAACCAAATAGAAAACAAATCATTGACCCACAAGAGCACAATCACCATAGCACAAGATATTTGACGTGGAAACCCAAATGGGAAAAACTACGGTGAGCAGAAACTCACAAGTAACTATCTACAGAATATTAACAAGACTGGTTAAGGTCATACAATGTTCTTCACCAGAACAGATCCTATTAGGAATCTAGATCTCTGTTAGGAGATAAGTCTTGTTAAAGACTACCTTGTTAAAGGATTTCAGATCCACAGTTGTGAACAACCTTGTTAGAGGATTTACAAAGGCTTTGTTGGGCCTATCTGGTTAAAGGTTTCAGACTTGTCGAATATATTAGCGATCAACAAGTGAGTGATCTAGATACTAGCACATTATGCTTGGTTAGATCCTTGACAACTCATTGTTAATGCATTTCAGCATTACTTCAGTCTTCAATATCTCCACACTCTAACTATTCACATAGACCTAATCTTCTCTGCATAGATCACACATAACCTTATCACATATCTCTTACATCATACATGCAAACCCTAGATGTGATGTCCTTATAAAGGAATCTGATTTCATGTCGGTCCAATAGGATTAGACTACAAGTTCCTAGGTTCAGTGCATCTAGACACATTTGGTAACATGGCACAAAATCACCGCCAAAGTGTCGGTGGATGATAACTCATCACATATTATAGATATACCGGTTGGTAACTCATCATAGAGTAATACCGGTTAATACAATATACTGATTACCGGTTGTAAAAAATGAAGATGGAAAATGTTAACTACCACTTTGTTCCTTTGTACTGCTTGAGATCCTTGAACCGTGTGGGGTCTTCATACTACTTGGGTATTCATACCACTTGAGCTCTTTAGTCAATTAGTGACCGGTAAACATCTTCTCTAAAACACCGATAGACTAAAGACTATAATACACAATACCGATTGGAACAATTACCGGTTGAGCATAACTCATACATCAAGAAAGTGTGTGTCCATCAATGACAATCAAAACATCATCAAAATGCCAACAATCTCCCCCTTTGGCATTGATGACAACACTTAGGAAAATTTTGACATCTAAGTGTTTTTACAACAAAAATGCCATAATCAAAATTAGTCCCCCTAAGCATATACACTATCCCTTTTGCAGAAACTACAATGTACACTACTTCCCAAAATGGTAAAATGAAAGTATACATTAAATGGTAACATTCACCAAAATTTTAATGTATACTACTCCTCCTTTGCCAACAATGACAAAGTAATGTAGAATAACTCTTGTTCCTGTATATATGAAAATAGAGTAAATGTTCATTACAATAAGGAATGAAACTTATCAAAAACAAATTTGAAGACCTGCATAAAATTTTTCATGGCCAATGTCCATGACTAAAGTAATGAGGTAGCAACCTCACTTTATATCTGCATCTCGAACACCAGTTCTTCCATTGCATCAATGGTACTCATCTCTTGAGTTACCATGATAGCTTCCAGGTTGAGAAAACATTTTTAAAGAATTTGCAGTCTTGGCAATAAGAGCAATTGAAGCTCCTACAAATCTTTAGTCCAGTTGTTGATCTCTGAGTCCATCTTGGCTATCTAAAACTGATAATGATGAATTGTTTTCCCATATGTAGTGAAGAGATCATAGGGAATCTTGAAGGTGTTGATGTATGCCTGGAACTATGATTGGAGTTTATCTTTCTATTTAAGCACATCATCACAAAATAGTTGGGGTTGGCAGATTTTATTCAAAAGTAATTTTCCCTCATCCATAGAAACATTGATATCCTTCTGCTATTTCAGTAGTTGTGTCTGGAGCTCATTCATTTTCTTGACTAAGGTAGTGTTGAGTTCCTTTTCATGATTCTTCTTTGCAGTGGCTATAGCAACATCTTCCAAGCATTGTACCTAGTCCTCCACTATGGTACAATGGAGTTTAAGCTTAGACAAAGAGGAATCAGTACTAGGGTGGTTGGTACTGGAAATCAGACTGGTAAGGGTGTCAACCACAGTTTGTATGACATCCTATTCCTTCTTCCTCCACAATGCTTCTAGTCTCTCCTATGTAGGTTTGATGCTTTGAAGCAGCTCAGATTCTTCTGCTGATTGAAGATCAATAGGACTGGTGGTATCAACCTATTTGGGTTGATCACTAGTTACCTTAGGAGTCTCCGTTTGTTTTTTCTTCTCTACTTCCTTCTCCTCTTTTTCTTTTTTCTTATCCTCTTCTTTGTTCTTTTGCTCCTCTTTCTTCTCTTCCTCCTTCCTTTCTTCTTCCTTCCTCTTGTCTTATTCCTTCTTCTTCTCCTCTTCTTTCCTCTTCTCCTCTTCTTTCCTCTTCTCATCTTCTTTTCTCTTCTCCTCTTCTTTCCTCTTCTCCTTTTCATTTCTCTTCTCCTCTTCTTTCCTCTTCTTTTCTCTTCTCCTCTTCTTTTCTCCTCTCATCTTCTTTCTTTTTCTCTTGATTTCCTCTTGCTTTGCTTTTTCCTCTTGCTCTTTCTCTGCTTTCTCTTTATCAGTCTTTTCCTTGTCCTATTTCTCTCTCTACTTTTACTTTGTCCTATTTTTCTTTCTCTATTTTTTCTCTATCCTATTTCTCTTTCTTTGTATGTTCTTTGTTAGGAGTGACATCCTCAACATCCAATGCATCCACATCAATAGGGTCCATTTTCTCTGTCTCTCTTTCACATTCACTGTTAAATACTTCATTCAATTTACCTAATGATAGGTTAGGTTCTTGTTCAGCCCTCTTATTGGCTTTAGATACTTGGTGTATTCTAATAGCATCTTTCACATGTATGTGAGTGTCCTTCTCCACCTTTGAAGTTTTAACTTCTAGTAGCCTAAGTCTTCTCCTTCTCATGAAGAAGATGCCTTTATTCTTATTCATTATCTCAAACAACTCAAAATTAGAAACATCAGGAAAATATTGTGCAAAAACTTTCTCTCTGATCTCTTGTTCTCTTTCAATGGCAATGTGCCATTTGTTATCTAAAGAATTGTACAAAGAAACCATTGTAACCGATTTAATATGTGATGGCGACTGGTCATTAACACATAAATATTTGATGACTTCTTGTTCTACCTCTTCCTTTTCATTATCATTAAAATCATCAAAATAATATTTTAAATCATCAAGCACTTTTCTCCTAATATTCTTAATAGTCCTCTAACTATGTGTCATCGGTTTATAAGAAGAGATGTCTATATTTACCGATGCTAAAGTTGCAGGCATATTACCGGTAGAATTTGTCTTCTTGCTTGATTGCCTTGTCTTTTTCATTTGAATCTCTGGTTCAGTGTCCTCTGATTCTAGTGAGATGGTTTTGGTTTTCCACTTCCTCTCAAAGACTTTTGCTAGAACAACCTCAGGTTTCTTCTTAGCTGGTGACCGCTTGGTCACTTTTGGACTAGCAGAGGTAATCAGTGCAGATACTAATGGCACTACTTTGTCCTTTTTCTATTTTGGTTCTTCAACTGTTGTGACCCTCTCCAAGTAGGTACTGGTTCACTTTTTCTTAGCATCTAGTGGTGAGGCAAGTAGGGTAGAGGCATACTCAATCAATAGGTCATTCACCACTTCATAACCCATAGGTTCAATTGCTTCCTTTCTCGGTTCCACCGCTTCCATTATGCATTCATATACCTTTATTGTGAAGCAGAAGTCATCTTTATAATCCTTCACAATATCATTAGATATCCTCATTCTCTGGTTCATTTTCCACTTGAATTCATTAAAATACTTGTTCAAAACCTCAGGATATGCAGTTCCCACCACTTGTAGGATATCCTTGATTTGTCTGGAGACTGGTAGGTCAATAGACCATTGCACATCACCTACTCTAGGGAAATAACCTTGAAATTAGAATAATGAACCCACCAAAAGTTGTCCAAACCCGAACCTTAGAGAATTGTCCTATTTGATGGACTTCAGGTTCAATAGCAATTGCTTTTACAAATAGGTACATAGGTCAAATGTAGTGTCTTCCTTGATCATCCAGTAAGCAACATTCACTGCAGCAGTAGGGACAAAGTTTATTCTACTAGCATAGAATATCTGGTAACCAATCACCATGCAAGCATACTTCACCAGATCATCTTTGATGGTGTTGACGGTCATCACCCATTGGTTGCTCAAAGAATTGGTGAGCTTAGTCAATTTAGTCTTGGTGACCTTCTGTAGGGTTGGTACCTCTCCAATATTGTAAAAATTGGTGACAACATGAATTGCTTCTGGTGTGATGTCATGCATCCATTCAAGATACATCTTATCACCATGTACTCTATTAAGGATGATGCAGATATGCTCTTTTGTGAACTCTTCTAGAAAATACACTACATTGTGCAGTTTCATCTTCTCAAGGACACTATATTTAGTTTTGATCTTCTTATCATCCCCACAGAACAAACTTAATTGGGAATGAATCACTAGGGATCCTAGGTCTTCTAATTTATAGTCAATATACCCTAAAATATGGTGGGTATTTGAGATAGGGCATTATATTTTTCTTTTTTTTGAAGAAATTCAGCTGAATTTACAGGTGCACTAGAACTAGAGTGAGATGTAGAAGCCATGATAAGAAAGAAATTCAAGAAATACCTTCACAATCTAAAATTTAGGGTTTGGAAATGTCACCCACAATACACCACTTCGATTTCTCAATTACCGCTTCGTGTTCTATACTGATAGATTGAAAAAGATCTATGGATTCCTCTGCAAGATTTTAGAATTCACTTTGAATCGCTAGATGAATCGCTCTTTGTCACTCTGCACTTGAAAATTCTTCTCTCAAAAATTGATAAGTGATAATGATGACGAAAATCCCTTTTAAACAAACATTCAACTACCAGAATAAATGCATCACCATTAGGGCACAAACCCTAATTTTTCATTTTACCGCTTCAAGTCTTCTACCAATTGATAGGTAACATATACCGGTTAAGGTCTTTACCAATATAAATTGGGGGTTCAAAATATTCACCGATATGCTCCCCCTAAGATTTTCTAAAGCTCAGTTTGCCAGTTCAAAGACTTCCACACTAGGTGTAGAAATTGGTTCATCTTGTGACACTTCTTCTAGTTTCTTTTTCCAAGTTTTATTCATTTCCATTTGAATGGTTTCAACATCAATCTTCCCTTCTGGAGTGATTGGTATATCATCCGATAGGTTCTTTCTCAGTCTGCAAGTTTTGGCAGTGTGACCTGGTTTATTGCAATGATAGCATACCATTCCAGGTGTTCTCCATGGTCCATTATTCATACTTCCATTCTTCCTTCTGCATGTTTTAGTAGTGTGGCTGCTACCATGATAGATCAAACAAGTTTCTTTCCAGACATTTGTCACTTGATAACCACCCAACTGATGGTCAGGTATTGTACCAGTTGGGATTCTAGTTCACAGAAGGTTCTAGGATAACTCCTTGATTCCTTAGAGGGTATCTCCAAGTGTTGTGCAAAACTGACCTAAATTCAAATATTCTATGCCCAATCTTGTTGCATGCATAACAGTTTCCATTGAATCTACTGGATCTAGGGTTATTGTTTAGAAAATAAGGAAAATAGTTGTAGGCCTTGCTTCTACACACATTAGCAATATGTCCTTCTTTGAGACAATTAAAGCAAACATGTTTAAATTTTTGCTTACCTTTGTCCTTGGATGTTGGTTTCTTCTTTGATGCTTCATCTTTTGTTCTAGAGGTCTCACCTTCCTCATACCAAGAGAAACCAAGTCCAATGGTATTCTTTACTAGTTTTGCCGATTCTAGCTTTTGCTCTACCTTAGGAGTACTCTAATTGAGTTTGGCAAGTATTTCCTTTGACTCAATAAGTTCCTTGGAAATAGAAGCATTGAATTCCATCAAGGTTGCATTCTTAGAAATAGCCATGTTTAGTTCACCTTCCATTTTTTCTTTTTCCACTTTACTCTCTTGGAGGTGAGCAGTAAGGGTACTGATTTCTTCCTTCAACTTGGAGATCTCATGATCTTTGTCTTTTACCAAATCTTTAGTTTTCCTTATGTTCTCAAGCTCTTGACACATTCTGATAGTCAGTCCTTCCAACTCTTTTCTGAGATTGGCTTTAGATTCATTTAATTTTTCAACTTCTTCAACTAGGGCAGCCATGTCTACTTCATCAGAAGAACTATTTTCAGTAAGTTCCATCAGTTTATCAGCATGCTCTCTTCTCTTGGCCAAAGATGCTTTATACTTGAATTTGATTTCATCATAGGCTCTCTCAGTCCGAGTGAGATGATGAGTAAGTTCCCTCATAGTGTATTCCCCCATATCTCCTTCCAAGTGGTTAGACTTATAGAAAGGTTGGCTTTGATACCAATTGATGAATACTAAGAGGGGGGGTGAAATAATATACCAATAAATACTATAAACAAACTTTTAAATAGTTTAGCAGATAACCAGTATAGAAGATTCACTAACAAACCAGTTAAGATAAATGCAAACCAAATAGAAAACAAAGCATTCACCTACAAGAGAAAAATCACCATAACACAAGATATTTGACATGGAAACCCAAATGGGAAAAACCACGGTGAGCAGAAACTCACAAGTAACTATCTGCAGAATAGAAACTAGACCAGTTAAGGTCATACAATGTTCTTCACCAAAACAGATATTGTTAGGAATATAGATCTCTATTAGGAGATAAGTCCTATTAAAGACTACCTTGCTAAAGGAATTCAGATCCATAGTTGTGAACCATCTTGTTAGAGGATTTACAAAATCTTTGCTGGGCCTACCTGATTAAGGGTTTCAAAATTGTCGAAGATATTAGTGATCAACAAGTGAGTAATCTAGATACTAGCATAGTATGCTTGGTTAGATCCTTGACAACTCATTATTAATGCATTTTAGCATTACTTAAGTCTTCAATATCTCTACACTATAACTGTTCACACAACCCTAATCTTCTCTGCATAGATCACACTAAACCTTATCACACATCTCTTACATCATACATGTAAACCCTAGACATGATGTCCTTATAAAGGAATCTGATTTCATGTCAGTCCAATAGGATTAGATTACAAGTTCCTAGGTTCAGTGCATCTAGACACATTTGGTAACACAACACAAAATCACTGCCAAAGTGTCAGTGGATGATAACTCATCACACATTACAGAAATACCAGTTGGTAACTCACCACAGAGTAATACCGATTAATACAATATACCGATTACCGGTTGTCAAAAATGAAGACTGGAAAATGTTAACTATTGCTTTTTTCCTTCGTACCACTTGAGATCCTCGAACTTCTTGGGGTCTTCATACCGCTTGGGTCTTCATACCGCTTGAGCTCTTAAGTCAATCAGTGACTGGTAAACATCTTCTTCAAAAAACTGAGTCTAAAGAATATAATACATAATACCGATTGGAACAATTACCAGTTGAGCATAACTCATACATCAAGAAAGTGTGTGTTCATCAATGACAATCAAAACATCATCAAAATGCTAACAGATGCCATATGTCTATGACTGGTTGTATTTTGTGCATCAAAGGGTGTCCCCCCCTAAGTCTAGAAAAACTCGAAGTGTAGGAGGATCATTAGGATCCTATGTTATTTTGTCCAAGCCCTGAATCATTTCATTGATTGAGATTGGCTTTTGACAAGGAAACTCGGCATTACTGGGCCCCCGTGTATTCATGCATCTTAGAGAAGCCTAATTTTGTAGTAAAAGGAGAAATTAATGGGTGAGCAGGTTGCAAAAGATCAAATGGCCATTGCTATACCTCCATGTGAAAGTGCTCGACTATTAATAGCCGTGACTTAGCAACTGATGAGGAGGCGGTCTGGTGGCTGGTGAGGTGGTGAGACCAAGTCCAAGTGGTGGGTCCGACAATGGTGAAGTGGTGGTCATGTGGTAGAATAGGTGGCAGGTGAATGTCAAGCAGACCTTGGCTATGATGAGTCTCCTAATGGTTTTGTCGAAGGCTCAGTTCCATCGACAAAGGCACATCAAAGAAATATTAATTAATCTCACCGATAAAATAAGGGCATCAATGAAATTGTGGGTTCGATGAGACATATGAATGGCTTGCCAAAGATGAAGTTTGGCCGAAAGACTGATATTTCAACAGAACCAAAGATGACTTGGTGGTCCAAGTGGGTCAGGTGGCAAACTAGAGGTTGATGCGTGGCATAAGTGGTAGATAGGTGGTGCCCAGGTAGATCTTAGAACAAATCAGTGGTTGCCACATGGTGACACACAATAGAGAGGAGCATATCAGCCAAGGTTAATGGTCAGGCAGATCAGACGGTAAGGCAAAAGATCCAACGGCGGTCACTATACCACGATAGAAAGATGCTTGCCTAGTTATCATTGTGACTTGGCAACTAAGAACATGCCAAAAAGGGTGAGCGGTTCAGGTGTGAAGGATCGAGCAAGTTGAATGCAGATCAATAGTTGTCACTATACCATGAGATGAGTTTGCTTGTGGGTTATCCCATGTGACATGGTGACTTGTGAGGTATCAGTTGAGGTAGTCATCCATGTGAGACTCAAAATGAATCAGGATGTGACACATGGCAGGCCCACTAGAGGAGAAGGTGGCCCTAGCGAGGTAAGGGTCAGGCAAGTCAAGGTAGATCAATGGTGATTTGAGGGAGATCAATGGTTTTTGCCAAGTTACAACAAAAAGTAGAATGATGGCTAATAGCCGCAACTTGGTGACCAAGCGATGGGGCCTGACAGAAAGGGTGAGCAGCCCGAGAGGTGAAATAAAGATTGAACAGGTTTCTTTAGATCTGATGATTGTCTCTATATCGCAATGTAGTGTTGTGTGGTGTTTATCCACCACGACTTGGCAACTAGGTGGTGGGATCCATTGGGAGGAAGTGGCTCAGGTGAATCAATGAGCATGCAGGTCCGAGGTAAATTAGAGATAGAAAGGGTGGGTACAGGAAAGTCTGGTGGTAGACAAGTGGCACATAGAGTGACTCCAAGGCCAATCTAGAGGTGCCACATAGTAGAGATGCATGGTAGAAGTTTGCATGGGAAATCCAAAATTTTAAAATATAGTTTCTCACTATGGTCAGAAGGCAGAAAATTGAATGACTAACCCGCAGAGGGATTGATGGCTAAGGGATTATTGTTTGCCCAATTTATAAGTTTTATATATAGTTGGAAAGAAATTGATCTGAGGAATCCATTTATGTAGTTAAGTGTAACCCACAACAAGTATTTTTGTTGTAGTTACCTCAAGATCTCAAATTGAATTTTTTCAGTTTGTCAGAAAGGTTTTCTGCAGGCCAAGTTGTGCGTAATAGTTAATGCTGAAAGATAGGGTAGTTGCCATTGTCAGAGAATGAAATCTTATTTTGTGCCCCCTTCTTTCTTATTTGAGAGTCTTGTCATTTTGTAGGGGTTCCATATTTTTTGTGAGCAAGGCTCCTGAATCTTGGTTTCCAATTCTGAGTTTTTTTTCCAAATTTGTAATAAAATGTCTTCTTTCAAGTAATAGAGTATCTTCTTGTTGTAGGTGTTTTCTATTGTAGGTCACATATACGTAAGGCATATATATAGTTTATTGGATTGTCTCTAGGGCTTCTCTAATTTTCAATAAATCCATTCTTCAAGGTAGTTTGGGTTTGTCCTCTCATAGTGGGAGTGTAATGGATTTTCTTAGGTACTCTTCAAGGAAGACTTTAAATTCTATGAACAATCATTTTGCATTCAGGATAATGTTTGAATATGTATGATCCTTTGTTTGAGTTTGGAATGTAATAATGTTTGACATTAATATAGGGATATCTTTTTCAATAATTTTAATTTGAAATAGATGTTTCCATTTATAGTTTGATGTATGACTCCATGCCCTTGGATAAGGCACTAGTCTTATAGATTCTAGGGATTCTTAGAGATTTTAAAATCAAATATCCTTTTAGTTTTATGTTTGTAGTTTTAGTTTGTCCCACCTATCTCATGCTCCAATCTAGTTGAGATGTCAATGTAGATCTAGCCCATCTGCAGTAACCTCCTTGTTGTTGAGCCTTTTGAGATTCATCTACTTTTATTGATGCCATATGTCTATGACTAGTTGTATTTTATTCATCAAAGGGTGTCCCCCCTAGGTCTAGCAGAACCTAAAGTGTAGGAGGATCATTAGGATCCTATGTTATGTTGTCCAATCCCTGAAGCATTTCATTGATTGAGATTGGCTATTTCATAGATAGTTTGTAGGTGAACTTGGGTTTTTCTTTTTTGAGAACAACACTCATCATCATATTTAAACTTGAGCTTTCTTGCCAAGAATGAATTCAAACTTGGGGTGGTTAGGGTTTCCTTCACCCAAAAAAATCTGCATGAGATCTGATCCAGACTATCTTGGATCGATCACCTGTACCCAAGGAGTGCATTTGTACATGTTTTCAATTATTCAATGTATACTTGCTAAAGATGGCAATCTCGTACATGATTTTCTACCTTGAAATCTATCGACTCATAAAAATCTTAGTTGTTTCCTTCTCAAGATCTTCTTGTAATCTGATTTCTTTGCTTTGAACCAGGCACCAACTACTCCCTGATCTTTCTTTGTCATTCTTTCTTCCTCAAGCTGCATCAATTAGTTAGAATCCCATGATTTTTGGTTGTTTCATTAATGTTGACTAGCAATTTCACCAATGATGTCTAGGGAGGCTTCACTGACCTTTGCATGTTTTCCAACTCAGCTCCACATGGAATCACAATGGTCATACACTTATCTCATTAACATACTGTCAGTTTACACTTGAATAGTTAGCAAACTCATACTAGTATAGGCCTTTACTGATGAGACTTTCTTCTCCTGCTAACCTATAGTGCATACTACATCGGTAGCACATCTTCACCTTTGGTTGTTTGTGATTACTTTAACATTATGTCTCTTCATCATAAACAAGCAGCCAAACTCCAAACTGGTTTAAACTCTGATAGTTATCACTCAATATGATCACACACACATGCATCTCACCTCATACCAGTGAAGTCACTGATAGTTGCAACAACTACTTGTCTTTCACCATACCAGCTGACAAGCCTTCATGTTAATCTTCTCAATACCTTATTTATCTTTCACCATACCAGTTGACAAGCCTTCATGTTAATCTTCTCAATACCTTATTTGTCTTTAACCATACCGGTACACTCATCTTCATACTGAATGGCATACCTCTACTGGTAGCTTACCTGTAATACTAGTTGACATCAATGACAACTCAATGCCAACAACATTGTGGTTATGGTTTGAAATGCTCCCATGATTTTGACAGTCACATCTAATTATGACTATTTATTGTATTTTTTCAACATAGGAAAAGGATTGTTCTTATGCTTAAGTTTCTTGATGGTCTTCAAAAAAACATCGAGCCTTTTCACTACTACTGGCATCTCTTTATGATACTATTGACCCTCTTTTGATAGTGATTGTTGTTAGGATAACTTGTGAACAACTGAGAGGGGAGGGGGTGAATCAGTTGTTAATGGATTATAACATTTAATCCACAATACAACCTTAAACAAATCAAGTATCAGTAAAGCACATACATATGCCGATAGAAATAGATACTGATAAACAATACAACTTAACACTTAACTAGATAATCAATGCAAAACAACCATACCACATAACACCATGATTTTTCCATGGAAAACTCAGAAAGGGAAAAACCATGGTGGGAATCCTACCCACAGTCAGATGATACTTCTATAGAAAGTATGTGTTACAATAAGGTGCCTGCACTTGCAGGAAGGCACACTACCTAGAGAATACTGCTCATTACAAATGAGTCTCACTAACTATAAAGGTTAAAACCACCTTAAGAAGAATGGACAACAATCCAATAAAGTGAACTGCAAAAGATAGCATCTACCATGCCTGATCACAGTCCTGGTTAAGCTCAATGCCAGAGGACTAAATCCTCTTCTGAATCCAATTCAATCACTAATTATTGAACAACTCCTTTTCTTGAATGATATTACAATATTCACACGTTACAATCCTTGACCATGACCTTTTCCACAACCATGATACTCTACAAAGAGTTTCTACCTTTTATTTATACAAACTCTAAGGCCAAAACCAATTAGGTCAACCACCTAAAAGATATTACAATATAAATCCATATTACAAAGACATTCCATGTCAGCTTCAAACCAAAAAAATAATAATAAATCCATAGAATATCCCAAAACATCTTGGTAACGTGTAGAGTACACGTTAACATGATACCGATCCATAACCTACATAGTGGTGCAGGAGTACCTATGAAGACCTATGAAGACAAGGTACACTAGGGTCACTAATAGGCCCTATTGAGGATTCAATGAGAAAATGAGTCAAATAATACCTTTAAGGTCTTCAATCAATGTAATGTGGCCATTAGAGCCAATAAATGATATAAATTGTAATGAAAAGATCCAAAGTTGTAAAATTGTCATAATTGGCAATTAGGCCTAAAATAGGCTAATTTTGGGTTTAAAGGGTAGAATAGGTAATATAATGAATAAAATCATGTAATAATTTTTAAAATTTCATTTAATGACCATTTGAGTTGGTTGGTATGGTTATTTTTCAAATTGTCATTTGACAAATGAAATTGTCAATCTTGACAACTTTTTGAGCAAATTTTGCTGCTATTTTGCAAAATAAGGTAGTTATAGGTAGTTGAAGGTTGGTTTTGGCCTTAGAAGGCTTGGATAACTATAAAATAATGTATTTAAATCCATTTTAGGAGAGATATTTTATGTATGGTTGAAGACAAAGTTTTTTGAGCAATAAAATTGTATTTTAAGGTGCGTTTCCTCAGTTTGCATATTCTTATAGTTTGTTCTTTGACACGTTTGATGCATTTGAAGATATATATTTAAAATAATTTTTTTCTAAGATGATAAAAAGATGAGTTAACTTCATTTTAGTGGTATTAGAATCCAATTTGGTTTTCATTTGTTAAAGTTATCAAAGTTTTTGTCAAAACTGCCAAAACCCTTGTTTAGGGCATACAGTGATAATAAAAATGCAATTTCTTTGTTGGGTTTGAATTTCAAGACCCACACCTAGGAAGGGTGTTGGAGGAGATGTATTATAACTATCCTTAAAATTTTAGGAATCCATGATAACTTTGACATGAGTTATGGGTGGAGGAAGTGAGTAATTTGCAGAGGGCGACAAAAAGACAGTCATAGAAAAAAGTACCCTGATGTAGGGGCCATATCGCGGAGTTAAACCATTGGATTTGTCTAAAGTTGGATATGTTGTTCCAAATAAATTTCTTCATAATCTCATTAGAGAGATTGAGGATTTGTAAACCCGTTCAAAATTTATATACCTCTATGTATAGGTATATCTAAGAGGACAGCAAGAAGGTAACTTTGGTTTTTTTTAATCAAAAAGTCATTTTTGATTAGCCTAATGGTATGATGGAGTGTGAATAGAGCCTAGGGTGAGTAGTGAATTAATTATAACTCTTAGAGAGACCTTTGAATGGAGGTTTTTTGTGTTGGTTTTTTGAAGGTTGCAATTGACTGTCATAAAGACAACACAACTTGTTTTGTTTGGAGTTGTTACAGACCTAGTTAGGGTCATGGTTGGGTGTAAACCATAAAATACAACACAATGCCAACAATCTCCTACTTTGGCATTGATGTCAACACATGTAGTAAATGGCATACTATAGAATCCTTCCCCCTCCTTGACAAAAATGGCAAAGGGCACTGTCAGTATATTTTTCTCTTTGTATGAACCATTCACTGACAAAATTCTTTCTTCCCCTTTGTCATCATTGGATGTAACACTTCCTTTGATACCACTTGTTATCTTGACACTAGTTGTTACATCTTCTCGAGTCACAGCTCTTAAGATGGGGAACTTAACCATCAACTAACACCAATTGGGCATGCAAGTCTGATGCTCCTGTACCAATTGTTAATATGTCAGTGAATACTACTTACCTACCGGTCAATCTGCAACACCTCTGCACTTTCCATCTCTTGCAGTATGGGCAATCAGTATCCTTACAAATTCAATCATTCCATCTCTACATTCATGAACACTTGAACTCCCCCTGAGTTATCCATTTCATATTCTTATCTCCGGTTAGGTACAATACCGGGTCTCTCATCTTATCCATATCTCGGTTTAGCTATGCATATGTGATCATCAGATGATCCTTCAACTCCATTGTATCCACCACAACCTATGACATGATATTTGACTTACATAATGCTAGGCAATGTTATCATCATGCCAAGAATCAAAACCAGTTAGCCCAAAAATATGCATGCATGCATGATCAACCACGGGGCCAACATATATCAATCAGGTCATTTCCAATACCACCTGAGACATAACTTTTCATTCCATGCTACCAAGTCTATTGCAATGATCTCCAACATAATTGTCTTTCATAATGTTAGTATCTATTAGCAATTATACCAGTAACATCCTGTACATACCGGTCTCTTTTCTCTAAAGGGACACTATCCCTTTTACTTTCATTTCCTGGTTCCAATTTCCTTTGCTATGATTCATATCATCTATAGTAGTAAACCAACATCTATGTGTAGTTACGGTAACTACACATACTACCATCATATTTTCTTCCTTTTACCGGCAGCAACTTGTTCATCTCCTTATCTATACTCAACTAAGGGGTGAATGATCTGATCAATATGTAACTCCCCCTGAGTCTTGCATCTCCTTTAAGCTATAGGAGATATCACTTGTGCATTAAATGCACAATTCTGGTCCATGGTCTTCTTCCTCCATACCAACTTAATCTCATTCTTCTCCCCACTTACAGACTTGGGAGTAGGGTTTGCCTTCTTCTACTGATGGGCCCTTTCTTTTTTGGACTGCATTACAAATGGAAATAGTGCTATAGTAGCACACAACATCTATGCTAACCTCATGACAAGGGAACCTTCCATTGTACCAGTTCACTTTCTTCTTCTTGTCATGTTATTGTGGCCATCTGCCAGTCTTCTAGGATACCTTGCTTGACAAGGAACAACACTCATTCTATTCCATGCAAGTCTTTGTTTCTTATATCCTCTGTAACTTGTTCCATGTTGAGCATGACTATTCCACCTATTGTGGTAGGGCTACAAGTTCTTCCTCTTGCAATCATAACTTCTGTGGCCAGGTCTATTGCAGTTAAAACATATAACATTAGCAATACTAGAAGAGGGGGTATGTATGCTTCTACCTCTAGATGCATTATGCTCATATGCATAGGATCTATAGCCATCTGATTTATTATGCCTAGGAAGAACACTCTGTCTATTCCTAGACCTCATTTTACATTCTTCTGCCCTATGGCCATAACCTTTGCATCCAAAACAATAACTAGAGAGAGGAGGCTTATTACTTACAAACTTATTTCTAGCCAAACATGAGGTGTTCTTACCAATTTGGCATCTACATTTTTTCTTCTCCAGGAATGGATTCAGGGTTGTTCATTCTCTGTAGATTTTCCATTTGATCTCTTCTTCTACCATGCTTGTCTTGACTTGGTGGCAGAAACATTTCCTTGTCTTCTACTGGCAGGGGATATTCTCCTATCCATGCTACTAGTAACACTATCTTCTCTCATCTTTCCTTTTCCTTTCATATCTACATCGTTTCTCCATGCAACTCCATTCTTTATCCTCAGCTTGACCTCATCTTGACATTTCTCAAGTTCTTTCCTAAGGAACTCCATTTCAGCTATTATCTATTGATGCTTTTTATCCTTTGAGTCCAAGACTAATTTCAGATCATCAGTCAATCATTTTGTCTCTTCAAGTTGAGTGGTCAATAAACCAAACTTTTGGTTTGAAACTTCAAGGCAAGTTCTCAACTGGCTGCAATCCTCATGAATTGATCTTTTATAGTTTTTAAAATCATTTCTAACATTTTGAAGTTCTTCTAGAGTACTTATCAGTTCACTTTCAAGATCTACCTCAGCTTCATCTTAATCATCACTCCCAAAAACATCTTGTTGGTGAGATCTATTTGTCTTGTCACACTTTGATGTGTGCAGATCACTTTCTATTTCTTGTGCCATGAAGGGATGAGTTTCCTCTTCATCAAAACTGTAGCAATTGACTAATCTACTATCAACTTTCGACACTTCCTCTTCATCAAAACTGCAACAACTAACCATATCTTTGTTATCTGTCAAAGAAAATCCATCAGGTTGCTCAATGTAAACTTCTTCTTCAAGATCTCCATTCAGAAATGCACATTTAACATCCATTTGATATACTTTGTAGTTAATGTGTGCTATAAAAGCCAAGAATAATCTGACTACCTCAATTCTAGATACCGTTGCAAAAATTTCATTGTAATCAATTCTTTCTTTCTATGAATATCCCTTACACACTATCTTGCTTTATTTCTGATTACCTTACCATCTTCATTGAGTTTGTTTCTGAATACAAATTTTGTTCCAATTACATTTTTGTCTTTAGGCCGGGGAACTAATGTCTATGTGTTATTCTTTTCAATTTGTTCCAATTCTTCTTCCATAGCTTTAATCCAGTGTTTATCTTCACATGCCTCATTAATTGATGCTGGTTCAATTTGAGAAATAAGACATACCTCTTCATTTTCCAGTCTTCCTCTTGTCATAACTCCTTGATATTTGTTCCCAATTATCTGGTCTTCAGAGTGGTTCAATCTTACATACCGAGATGTCTTTGTTTGTTGCATTTCTTCAGTTATAGTCGAATTTTCAGATGATATCAGTGTAATTGGATCTTTATTTTGTATTGGTGTGTTCAATGTAGGCTCATTTGTTAGTATCTTTGTTGCTAGTTTAGATTCTAAGTACCTTGAAGTTCCTCTAAATTATTCATCAATTTTCTACAATCTTTTGTTAAAACATCTATATGCCTTTCTCTTAGATGAATAACCAAGAAATTTTCCTTCATCACTTCTAGGATCAAATTTGCCAATATACTCATCTCTTCTAATATAGGATTTACTTTCAAATATTCTGAAATATTTAAGAGTAGGAGTAATACCAAACCATAGTTCATGTGGGGTCTTACCATTTTCACCTTTGATGTGAACTTTGTTGAATGTGTAGATTGTTGTGCTTACTGCCTCTCTCCAATATACATGTGGTAGATTTTCTTCTGATAACATACTTTTGGTTGCATCCAAGATAGTTCTATTTTTCCTTTCTACAACTCCATTCTACTAGGGTGTCTGGGGTGCTGATAACTTTCTTCTGATTCCATTTAATTCACAGAATGTATAAATTCCTTAGATGTAAATTCACCTCCTTGATCTAGTCTCAGACATTTTATTTTCTTACTGGTTTCATTCTCTACCATTGCTTTGAATAGTTTGAATTTCCCAAGTGCTTCTGATTTTTCTCTGAGAAAAGTAACCCAACACATTCTGGAATAGTCATCAATGATTAGCATGAAATATCTATCACCTTGTAAGATTTTAGTACTACCTAGACCACATAAATCAATATGAATTAAGTCAAGAGCATTATTGGATTTTTTTGGAATACTTTTAAATGATGCGCTAACTTGTTTTCCAAATTGACATTCCTTACATACCGGATTGTGAGGCTTAACAATCTTAGGTAAATCTCTAACTTCTTTAGTTGTACTGATTTTCACAATGCAATCAAAATTTACATGACAGAGTCTCTTATGCCACAACCAACTTTCACCAATATGTGCAATCAAGCATGTCCTTTTATTGTTGTTCAAATGAAAGATATTACCTCTAGTTTGATTATCGGTTGCAATTTCAAGCCAGTTCTATTCATAATTTTGCATTTCCCATTCTTGAATTGTAACTGAAATCCTTTTTCAACTAGTTGGCCAACACTTAAAAGATTGTTCTTCAAACCTTCAACATGGTAAACATTGTTAGTATTTTGCTTACCATAAAGAGATATAGTACCTTTTCCTTTGATCATACAAGCTTTATCATCTCCAAATCTTACTAGACCTCCATTATATTCCTGAAAAAGTCAAGAATTTACCTTTATCACCAGTCATATGATGTGAACATCCTGAATCAATCATCCATTCATCCTTAACTTCAATTTTAGCTACTAGGGCCTGCTCTACCGGTTGAATAGTAGGTGTCGGTTGTTATAGCAACAAAGACCCATCCATTGTTTGTTGGATCCTCATCAGAATCATCAGTGACTCCTCCATCAATGATATAACAAGACTTATCTTTATTCTTCTTAAATTTGTATCTCTGATATTCAAGATTAGGCTTGTATGTTCTTCTAGCTTCTTCTTTCAATCTTGCATGTCTATTAGGGCATCTTGAAACCATATTACAAATCTTATTACAGTTAAAACATGTAAAGGGTGATTTACCTTCATACTTACTTCCAACTAGACCTTCAGGCATTTTCCTTGCAAATAGTGCTTCAAGTTCTTCTTTTTCTCTCCTGCTTTCTTCAAGTTCTCTTGCATAAAAGGCTTTCCAATTAGACTTGTCAAATGATGATGTAGATGATGTTGATGCTTTAAAAGCTAAATTTGTCTTTATAGTAGCAACAGGACCAAATTCCTCAATCTTAAAGGTTGAAAGTTTTCCAATCAACGTGTCCCTAGTTACTGATGTATTAGGCATTGTTCTTAACTCATTTATAGTAGTAACTTTCATTTTATATGCTGGTGACAATCCTCTTAAAATTTTTGAAACAATTTCATCTTCACTTAAGGTTCCTCCACAACATTTAATACCCAAAACAATTTCATTTTCTCTTTCCATAAAAGCAAAAATCCTTTCATCCTCTTCCATTTTTTAGATTTCCATACCTGATCCAGAAGCTTTCAAGTTTTGCAATTTTGACTATGGAATCTCTTTCATTCAATGTTTCTAGATGGTCCCAAATACATTTAATAGTAGATCTGTCTGATAATCCCATGATTTGCTGATCTGATAATGCACTCAAAAGTGCTTCTCTTGCTTTGCAATCATTTTCTTTATCTTTAGCCAAGTTAGGTGGATTAGGTTGACCTTGAGTAGGAGAAGTATAGCAATTCTTTGTAACTCCCCAAATGTCCTTTCCAATGCAATTCAGATGCGTCTCTATCTTGATCTTCCATATGCCATAGTTGGCTCCATCAAGTTTAGGACTGTCCTTCCTAAAATAGTTAGAAGACATTGGATCTCCTCAAGCTGTTAAACTTCTACAAAAGGAGGACTAGGCTTTGATACCAATTGTTAGGTCCCGGAGACAACTAAGAGGGGGGGTGAATCAGTTGTCAAATAAATTCAAACCAAAAACAACTTAAGAAAATTTAATACTTAATACCGGTAAACCAAACTTTATGCCAGTAGATAGTTTATCAATTAATTGCAGTACCGGTAAAGATTAATGCATGAAACAGAGAATGAAACCCTGTAAGGGGGAAAGATACGATGGGAAACCTTACCCACAATTAGATGATACTACTGCAGATAGTATGTGTATACAATAGGGGGTTTGCACATGCAGAAAGGCCAAGTGCCTAGAGCTCACTGCTCAAACACAAATGGGAGTCACACTAACTACAATTGGATGGTTAAATCCAATAATGATGTACTACTCAAAATAGCATCTTCATATGTTGGATTTAGTACCGGTTCAGTTCTGATATGCCTTCATAAAACCTTCCTTCAACCTTCAAATGATGTCTGTGTGTATTTCTCTGCTTATTCTCACATATACTGAATTATAATCCTTCTCACATTCACACACTGATCTCACAAATGAGATCTTACATTTATACCAAAGCCTAAGACCAAAATATATAGGTTGGATTTACAAAAGATATTAATAAAACAATTTACAAGTAAAACAATAACTGATGCAATATCCAATTCAACATGTTGGCTTAATGCATTTACAACAATAATAAATCATCTCCATAGTGTGTCAGGTTGATGTGGAATAGATAAGCTTGTCGGTGCTTATCCTGGACCTATTTGCCGGTAACAACAAATATGCAAACACAAATATACCAATGAACAAATCTTCAAGAAAAAGTGTCCAAACGATGTCTTCAACATAACCAAGTATTTTCCATGTCATTCTAAGTGTCGGTGAACAATATATCCTTCTTGTGAACCACATACTGGTGACTGTGCATAAGTCACTTGCTTGCCGGTGAACATTGCCAATTCTCCAAGTGCCAGAGTTGATAAGTGTTAATAGGTGTTGACATCAATGAGAAAACCATATCAACATATCCAAAATACCAACAACAATCTCTTTTGCCTTCATACTTATAGCCCAAACTTCCTGCAAAAACCAATTCAAAAACTGAGCGGTTAGGGTTTCCTCACCATCTATGAGGAAAACCAAATCAAATTGGATCCTACATGATCTAATCATCTTGATGTCCCTCTATTCATCTCTGCCATTCACGTACCTTACAAAACATGTTTTCTAGATATGGGAAACACGATCCTTTTTCTCAACCTGTAACTATCAAACTGCCATTAATGCCTCTGTTGTTTCCTTCTTGAGGTATTCTTTCAATCTGATCTTCTTGCTTCAATCCAGGTGCCAACAACTCACTGATTTTTCTCTACTTGTTCATTCTTTCTTGAGCCACATGCTTTTGACCCAATCCACAAATCACAAGATCCACTTTCAGTGCACACCTATTGAGATACCTAACCCCACATGACACTTCACCAACCTCTGCGAGCTTGCCACCTTGATCCCCTGTGGCATCCATGTCAATCAACTAAAAACTTGGCACTCCAAGTCAGTCCAAGTAGGATCACTGACCAAACACCCTACCGGTTCCTTTTCATTGCCGGTTTGCTAACCCATCTGGTCTCAACCATTCTATTGGTTACCTTATCATATTTGTCCTCATCTTGAACTGTTGATGGAACTCTCAAGCTGGTCTCTAGACTGGTAAGTCCAAAGTATGCTCATTCCCACAAGTGGGAAATTTTTTGCAACTGCACCTTGCTTATATAATCAATGGACTCATATACCAGTTACCACTCTTGATGACACCATGTCATCAACCTTCACAAGACTCCATCTTCTTTCAGTCAGGTTAGATTCCTATGTTTGCATCTACTTAACCTTTCTTCATGATCAATGTTGTTCCTTCCTCTACCAGTTTGTCAAGGTGACAAACACTTCACACTTTCTCTCTACTGACATCTCAATAATGCCTTCTCTTTCAGTCTAGTGCATAACCCTGATCTCATGAACTTAGGGAATTCCTTGCTTGTGCACATCTCTTTAAACAAGCACATGTGAATTGATATGAGCACATTCATTATCAGTCATTGCTTCCCATGATGACTGCATCTTCATCTAGTGGGAGTCCTATTGTTCTGCAACCTCACAGCATACCGGTTCATTCTTCTCTTCTAGTGTTGATGTGATTCAGGTAACATTCTGCCTCTTCATCACAAACAACCACTCCCACACCATGCCCATTTGTCAACACAACACTTGCGAGTTGACATACTTTCCAAACCTTACTGGTGTTCTGCAACACAAGGTGATATCCAAGATATCACATCCTGTACTCCTCCATATGAGTGTTGCACATACATCTCTACAATCGGTGATCATCCCATACTGGTTGAAATCAATGGCAACACAATGCCAATAGGAAATGCTTGATCATTTTGTACTTTTTTCTGTTATGTTTGTAGACACCTAAAAATGGTCAACGCTTGCAGAATCATACTTTAACATTTATGCATTGCCTTATTTTAGGGTTTTTGCGTCGCATTAACATTTCTTCTATGTCACGCATTTGGTCTTTATCATTTACGAGCATTGAGTCCTTCTTCTGCATTCTTCAGTTGTCTTGCTTTCAAATTAGATCTTGTCAATGATAATCTTCAGTCATGATTTTGGTCAATCTTATCTTGTCGCATTTATCTGCATATTCATTTGTCATCATTTTGGACATCGTCAATCCTAATTAGGGTTTTGTCCTCTTATCAATCTTGTCATCATGCGATCGATTTGTCATCGATTCTTGTCTTTTGATCAATTTATCATCAATCTTGTCATCTTGTGAACTATTTTGTCATCGATTCTTGTCTTTTGATCAATTTGTCATCAATCTTGTCATCTTGTGATCTATTTTGTCATCAATCCTTGTCTTCTTGTCAATTTTGTCATTTTGCGATCGATTTGTCATCGATTGTCATCTTTCTCAATTATGTCAATTCGGATCAATTAGTCATTGTTCCTCATCAATTGGCACATTTATCAATCAAATCATTTATCACATTGGTCTTTTATCAAGTTAGAATCATGATTAAATCGAATCGATATCAATTATTCTTTGTCAAGACCTAATTGTCATCCTTGCATTTCTAATTCATCTTTTAGGGTTTCATGATTTTATTCATTTAACCCTGTTTGTCATTTCTCCCTCTAGGTTAAATAATTTATTTATTTATCCTAGGTCTTCATGTCACAATTAAATGTTTAATTTAATTGGCTAACTAATTATTCCTCTTTTTGTGAATTAATTAATAAATGACAAATTATTAATTGATTTACTTAATTTCTCCTAATTCCTAATTTCCTCATTTTCTAATTCCCTCTTTGTGAATTAATTAATAAATGAAAAAGTATTAATTAATTCACTAAATTCCTAATTTCCTCATTTTTCTAATTTCTTAAATTCCTATTTTCCAATTTTTTAATTTTCCTAATTTCTAATTCAATTTCCTCCTATTTTCCTCCTAATTTCATGGGAATGACATTTCAATTTGTCATAATTTGTCATAATTGACAATCAATCAATTTTGACATAGAAAGTTGTCATAAATTTGTCATAATTTGTCATAATTTGTCATAATTTGTCATATTGATTTACAATTTCCATTTGAATATCTTCATGCTAATTTGATCATCTCTCCAATTTGTCTATAAATTGGATGATTTTCTTCAATCCCAACTAATCACATTATCGAACGAATCACCTTTCAAATCGATTCCCAAATCAATCACGCTTCGAGTATTCTTGAGCAATCATCTTGTCTACTCGCTTTCATATCATGATGATGCACTAGTAGGTGAGATCCACAACAAAGCTATTTGAAGGAGAAAGAAGGACAATGGAGCCACATGAAGGAGACATTCAAATTTGCACTTGGTTTGCTTAATTTTCAAATCTTGAATGTTTTTGCTTTCATGTCTTTATTGGATGTAATTAGGATTGATCATTTCATTTGAGCTTTTGTGATTGAGCTATGACTAATATTGATACTTTCTTTGATGATTTCCGATTTCCTAGCTACAATGTGTTTTTCACTTCATGTGGCTGATATAAAGATCTATGACTTCCATTATTGTCTGCAACCTTCTATGACTGATCCACCATTAACTCTATCTCACTTACTCTTCTTCATGGATATGGATTGTTCTCTAGACCGTGTATGACTACAACCAAGATATTTTAATGTTTTGACCATGGTCTTTCATTGTTTGAGAGGTATACATAATCTTCGTTATACTCTATCTACACTATTTGAAGGTGATCACCTTAAGTTGTGACTACTACTGTGCCCTTCTTAAGCTACTTTATCAATGTATAGTGACTATACCTTCAAAGATGCACTGCACTTTGGCATTGTTTGTAAATATTATCACTGTTGATAGCATCAACTTTTTTATATTCTTGGATCTTTATATCTCTAACTTTGGATTCTTTGGCAGTAAATATTCAATGTAGAAGTGTTGAAGACTATCTGGTATGAGACTCTATCTTATGTCATTTTTTGATAATACATATGGTATAGAGTTTCATACTCTTATGTGATACAAACAACATTATCATAATGACATTCAAGTTTGACCTTACCCATGGATACCTTGTTCTTATTGTCTCATTTGTCAAATATTTGATTTATTCTCACTAAAATCTTTTTGGTACCTAATGTCACTGTCAAAAATATTCTTAGACTATAACAATCATAGAACCCTTGATATATTGCTCTCTTTTGTTTGCATTAACCATCCATGTATAGTTCTGATATTTTTATATATCTGTGAATGACTACTTCCGACATCATAAAGATGACTTATTTTTCTAGATTCTTTGATTTTTAATTATTCTATGACCATCTAACTGCTGCAACTCCTCTTTGACTGCACTATGAGGTTTAAGATGTTGGCATTTTCATGAATATTTCATTAATTAAGTTTAAGTGTTGTCATTGATGTCAATTGTAACCGGTAATGGAGTTGTATTGGAATTGGTAGTGATGAAGTAATGCAATCGGTAGTTAAGAAAGTAAAGGAAATCGGTATTACTAATAAAGTAGTGAGATCAACCGGTAACCCTACCTATTGATATATCAAACCCTAACTGATGGAGCTTGGTGAATTGGTTGTGTTGATCTAAGATCAAATGGTGATCAAAGATGATTATTCCATGTATGCATGGTGCATGTGATGAGTTTCAAGGTGGTTTTTGGTGCATAGAGATAACTATTTTATCTTTGGAATGAGCAAGTACATTGCATGAAGTTGAAACCACATGATGAGTTACAAGATTCAATGTGTAGTGATCTAGAAGTAGTCGAGGTTGCCTTGGACAATGTGCAGATGATTGCTATGTAATCTAATGATCATGTTTGAACCGATTTGTTTGTAATCTCTATGAGATCTTAGGCTTTGTGATGTATTACCGACCTATTATTTTCCTTCTAAGGTCGATGAGTTGCTGTGTTGGCAATTTTGGTTAAGTGTTAGTGTGATTGATTGCCGAACTAGAAAGAGTATCTATAGAATGTTTGAAGGAAGATAGGAGCATGACAAGGATCTAATCAAGCAAAGTAGTGCTATTACCAGATTAACAAAAACCTTGTTGTTCTCTAACAATTACAACAATTAAATCCCTTAATCGGGTAAGCTTTAACATGCTTAGTGTTTTCTAAATCCTCTAACTAGGTGATCCATTATCTTGGATTTGAAATCCTCTATCAAGGTTACTCCTAATAGGATATTGCCTTTAACAAGGTATTGTAGTCAATCCCTTAATCAGGTGGTCCTTAACCAGATCTATTCCTAACAGGACAATTTTGTAAAGCTTCTAACAAGCCTTGGCTCCTAATAGGGAAAACTTCAGAAGAGTTCAAAATACGTGTGGATATTCATCCCCACTGTGGTTTTTTCCATATGGGTTTCCACATCAAAAATCATTGTATCAAGTGGTGGATAATTTTTGTGGTTATGTTTTGATATGGTTAATTTTTTTTACTAGTAAAGGCACTTAGATGTGTTAAGATGATCAGAAGTGATTTGAAATGTGCTTTTACTATTGTTAGTAAAGTGGTTTGATTTTTTGGTTCAATAATTTGAGAATTTTAGATCTGTTACAATGTTATTTTGGTATGCTAGTCAACCAGCAAACTTGACAGTGCAGTTGCAGTTTTTAGTTCAGTGCTTGAACTAGTTCAGTGATTGATATATGCGTTTGGTTTTGAATTTGGTGAAAGTTTAGTTTGCTTTCTATCTACTAATTCACCCCCCCTCTTAGTAGTTGTTTGGATCTTTATTGATTTATCATATCATCATAAGATTCCTATGATTTTGTTGGTCTCTGACTAGCACCAAACACTTGTGAATGATCCCTTAGGATGTCAAAAAACCCTATGACTATCCTTTGAAGGTTATTGATTGTTTTTCAGACTTTGAGTCACTGATGTTATGAATTTTCTTACCATTATTGTTTGCTCCCAAATCTGAGAATAACTATATTTACAGTCTAGCTAATAAAGGAATAATAAGCTTGCCTAGTAGTACTGTGACTACTATAATTGAATGTGAAATATTTGACATACTTGCAGGTGTAATATTATGACTTAGCTCACCATCCTTAAAGATATTAATGGTGAATTTTGACATTGCCTTTGTTATGTGACTATTCTTAATGACTTCTCTTTAGTCTGATTGGGGACTGCAGGATGGTACTTTGGATTGAAGATTACTGTATTTATGATTACTATCTCAAAAACTTGACTGTAAATTTACATTATTCCTTTTAACTGGTTCATGACAAACTTATTCTTCTTTAGGTTATGACTATCATAAAATAATTGGATTGTATCCTATGTGTAGTGTGTACATAGTATTCCTTGGTTTTTGCATGGTGTCCTTTAAACACTATCTATTGCTTATTATTATGACAGACCTTTAGTCTTGAGGTCAAAAGGGCTGCTTAATATCTAAAACTATGAGTTTTCTTACTACTCATTTAAATCTATCCTTAAAAGTTGAACTTGGTACTGCTCTTTTATGTTTGCACTGTTGAAAATGATTGATACATTTTTCTTGACACTCAAAAGAACTGCCTTTGCATTTCCTCCTTATTCGATACTTTGTTTACTGCACCTAAACACAGGAAAATTTTGTTACTCTGAGACCTTAGTAGGACTATCTGGCCATTTTATCAAGTCAACATGTCTTTACTTGAGTCATGACATGTCATTTATAATAGTGATCATAAGGATTCACTGTTATGAGTGATGGGCCACTGTTTGATGAAGATATGTTGACATGTTAGCATTTGGGGCTCAACCCTTGTGGAAGCCTCATTCAACCCCACATGCCTAATATGAAATCTGTATCTGCACATGAAATAAACAAGTTAGATAAAACATGGTTCTTGCTGATATCTCATGACATCTTTTCTGCATTGATCTCCTCTGTTCTGAAATTGATATAGTAGTGTATGAATAATAGGAGTAGCCTTATATATGTAGGAGTGAAAGGAATGACACAAAGCTGTAACAAAACCATTTATCTCTCTATTTTAGGTGAAGACATGGACTGGACAATGAGATTCTCAGATCAATGAAACTGATAAGAAGATTCTTCTTCATAACTCATCACCTAATTAGGCAATTGTGGGTTCTTCCTTTCCCTTCTTCCTACATTATTTTATTTATTTTGTGTTTACATTTCTATGATCAATGGGATCTTTTCTTAGCTATTCCCATAGCTTGTGTGGGATCTTGTAAACAATTTGTTCTTTATAAATAAAAATGTATTACATGTAGATTTTTTATTCATGTATATCTTTATTGATTCAAACATTTCACATTGGAAATAAGATACTTGTATGCCATACATATTTATTTATAAAGATAATGAGAGTTTTTTGGAAGAATTTTGTGTACCTTTTACTACAATACATAAGACCTATAATATGTCACCAAAATTTTAGGTGTGATACAATTTTGGTAACATTTCAAATGAAAGATATTACCTTAAGTTTGTGTACTGGTTGCAATCTCCAATCCAGATCTCTTGATAATCTTGCATTTTCCATCCTTGAACTATAATTGAAATCCCTTATCCACCAACTATCCTACACTAAAAATATTATGCCTTAAACCTTCAACATAATAGGCATTAACAATATTATGCTTACCATCCAATGATATAGTTCCTCTTCCCTTAATCATGCATACTTTTTCATCTCCAAATCTAACTAGACCACCATCAAATTCTTGCAAAGATAGAAACTTTATTTTATCTCTAGTCATATGATGTGAACATCTATTATCTATCACCCATTCATCCTTGTCTTCAACTTTAGAAGCAAGGGTATTTTGTTCAGGTACCAGATCATTTTCCTTTATAGCCAAGAATGCCCATTCCTTTCCATTTCCGAATCCACTAATAGAGTCTTGTGTTGGTTCATCATCAAAATCAGTCACACCTTCCTCATCAGCATAGCAGAATGATTTTTCTTTGTTTCTCCTGTACTTATGCTCTTTCTGATATTCATGGTTAGGCTTAAAAGATATTCTAGCTCTTTCTTCAAATCTTAAATTCCTTTTAGGACATTTAGATGCAAAATGACCTATCTTATTACATGCAAAACATTTAAAAGGTGATTTTCTTTCATAGTTACTTCATGTTGGTCCTTTAGGTACTCTTCTAGAAAATAAGGCTTCAATTTTCTAAAACTCTTCATCTTCTTTATTTATATACTCTAGTTCCTTTGCATATAAAGCTTTCCAATCACTCTTGTCAATAGATTATGTCGATGTATGAAAAGCAGGTTTAAATTTTGTAGCTTCAGAAGGTCAAAATTACTCAAGCTTAGAAGAAGATAACTTTCCAACCAAAGTGTCCCTATTAATAGAAGTGTTTTCCATTGTTCTTAGTTCATTAATTACAATAGCCTTCATTTTATAAGTTGGTGGTAAACCTCTCAATACTTTAGAAACTATTTCATCTTCACTTAGAGATCCACCAGAACATTGAATTCCCATGACAATTTCATTGACTCTTTCCATAAAAGCAGTGATCCTTTCATCTTCTTCCATCTTCAGGTTCTCATATCGCACCCAATAACCATCAATTTTAGCAATTTTAACAGTAGGGTCACCTTCATTTAGAGTCTCCAGTTTATCCCATATAGCCTTTGCAGTTGATTTGTCAGATAGTCCCATTATTTGCTGATTAGAAAGCACAAACAAAAGAGATTCTCTAGCTCAAGAATCATTCTCAAGCTCCTTATCCAAGTTTTTTAGAGGAGGATTACCAGATGCTAGATTAAAAGGATTAACACCTTTCTTAGTGGTTTCCCAAATCTCTTTCCCAAGACATCTTTGATGTGTCTCCATCTGAATCTTCCATACCTTCTAATTTGTTCCATCAAGCCTAGGAATTTCTCTCTAGAAAACAACTACAGATGAACTTGATGAACTTGAACTATTAGCATAGGATCTTCCTCAAGTCATCAAGCTTCTGCAAAGAGGATCAGGCTTTGATACCAATTGTTAGATAGCTCTGAAAACCGATGGACAACTAAGAGGGGGGGGGTGAATTAGTTGTGAACAAATTATAGAATTTTCAACATTGAAACCTTATTACATAAATAGTAGATATAGCAGTTAAGCACAAATACAAGCCACAAAACATTTTCCAACCATCCACAAAAGATAACACCAAGATTTGTACATGGAAAACCCGGTAAAGGGAAAAACCATAGTGGGAATTCTACCCATGGTCAGATAATACTTATGCAGTAAGTATTTGATTACTAAAGGAGGGGCCTACACATACAAGAAGGCCAACAACCTAGAGTGCACTGCTCATCACAAAAGGAGCCTCACTGAATACAAAAGAAATCTAGACTACAATCTGAAAAGAAGAGTGAACTGCAAGAGTAACATCGCTTATGCCTAAGTATAGTTCCAATTAAGCAAAGTACCGGAGGTCTTAAACCTATTTACAAACCCAATTAGATCATCTATGATCGACCAAAACATTTGCATATTATTACAACATTATTTGGACACAGATAATCACATAATCATCCCATAACCCATTATCTACAAAGATATCTTATATCATATATATATGAACCCAGAACCTAAACAATTAGATCGGCCACCTAAAACATAATACAATAATTTCATAACATAAATATGCAATCCAATGATCATCCAAGCCAATCTGGGACCAAAACAATATAAACCAATCAATAAATCCAACTGGTAATGCATCAAGATCATCCACCAACATGTTACATAAACCAGTTGATAACCTAGTAGAATAAGACCGGACCCAAAATAGGTTGCCATAAACCAAATCGAACACAACTGATCAATAGGAACACAAACAAGATAAGCAACAACATCTCGCGAGCCATATAGAAGCTGCAACAACACCACTTATCAGGTGCATCAAAATTGTTGGCATTATGTGAACCGGCATGAGCCTTATGTAAACTGGCATGAAGACATAATGATATTTTATGTTGTCATTGATGTCAATATGAGACATGGTAAGAACTGGTACATGTGACAGGTGAAGAGAGAAGAACTAGCATATGTATGAACCGGTTTATATGCCAAAGTGAAGTGGCACATTTGTTCAAGGTGAACCAGCATGTAGTTATGTGAACCGGCACATGGAAGCACTGTATGGTTATCGGGTTGTAGGTAGCTTCCACTTCAAGGTTTCCAGTTGGAGCATCTCAAGTGACTCAATCGGTAATCTTCATGTGATGAGTTAGCAGTATGATGGAGGATAGATCATGTTGCCACGTAAGCTCTATGTGCATGAAGGATCTTGCATGAAGAAGACTATTCCTATCCACCTCGGGAAAGTGCGAAGTCTATCAAATGGTGATTATGCGTGATGGGTTATTAGCTGCCATGAAAATGGTGGATAATGGACGATGGAGAATGTCTTGAGATCAATTCAAGATTGTTGTATTTAATGCAGTATGATTCAATGGTTAGGATCAAACCGTTTGAATTGCTTAACCTAACAGGTTTAGGGTTTAGGGTTTTTGCTATTGACCTATATGTTTCCTATAAGGTCAATGTTCAGTTTCTATCTGAGGGTGTTGGCAAAAGTTGTGAGTGTGTATCCAAGGAAAGTGATACAAGATTCTTGCTAGACCATAGGAGAGAAGAGATACCTACAAAGTGAATGTGCAGAAGGAGAAGAGGAGCCTAAACGGATTTGCATTAGCATTAAGTGTTATTAACAGATCATTGTAATACCTATTGATTTCTAACCATTTCAACAATTGTAAAATCCCCTAACAGGGTAGCCTTAACTGGCTTGATTCAAAATCCCTTAAATTAGGTGGTCTTAACCAGCTTGTTTCAAATCCCTTAACTGGGTAACGCGAGGCTAATGAGTTTTGAGAAGCTTGAGAAGCTTAGGAGATCCTTTTAGCTATTGAGTTCTTGAAATCCTCTAACAAGGTGACCCTACCGGGTTTAACCCTTAACCGGGTGATCCCTAATAGGATCGGTTCCTACTAGAACCTATTGTAATGTCCTTAACCGAACAAGGCTCCTAACAGAGTGGAATTCTAAAGAGTTCAAAAAGTAGCTTGTGGGTATTCATCCCCACCATGGTTTTTCCCAGTTGGGTTTCCACATGAAAAATATGTGTGTCATGTGGAATGCTTTTGTCTTGTGATGCTTTGTCTTACCTGTTAAGCATATGAAGGTTCTATGTTTTATGCCTGTCTATAAAACACATTGAACTCACTTTTGTGAAGATCTGATGGTTAAGTTTACTTATTTATGCATGATAATATAATGATATTGTGGTATTGGGCCAAGAGGAAATCTTATTGAGTGATTGGTTCATGACTGATTGAGCTATACTAGATGTTGTTGGTTGCACTCTATTTTATCGGTATCCCTGTTTGTTAGTCTTTTGGAGTATTTGTTGTCAAACCAGTTTTGGATGATATTGGTGTTCGTACTGATTCATCCCCCCTCTCAATACCGGTTTGGTACTAGTGGTTCATCATTGAGTTATCAAAAATATCTTTAACAAAGCTCTGTCAATAAATCCCTTACCAGTGAGCAAAAGGCTTAATAGAACAAATGATAGATTCTAAGTCATCAAATCCTAAACCAACTAATTGTGATATGCATCATAATAGCATGAATGACATATCCAAAAAAATTCCACAAGACAAAAATACTAAAGCATACCAGATCAATATCATAGTCCAACCACTCTACCGGAACCTACCAAAAATGGATAATCAATCAAAACGTCTAGTGTTGACATCAATGACAAAACATCCATGCAACACATAATCAATTCCTCCAAGTTGCCAAAACAAAACACAATTATGAAAAAAATTATTTATCTCTAATTAAAGAAAATTTAAAAAAATATATATTACATCAAATTATCGTCTAAAAATTTGAGTATTTTCTTCCGCTTTCTCCTTGGAAAGTTGCTTGCCATTTTTTGATTTTTTCATAAAGATCATATGTGAATGGTGGCATTATTATAAGACCTTCTAGAGACTTCACACAAGATACTACAACAAATGTCAATCTTGTGCTTTCTCTTGGTCCTATATCAATTGTACCTTTTGAAAGAGTCAATCCTTGAGATTTGTGTATTGTTAATGCCTATGCGAATCTTAATGGTAATTAAAGTGTTCTACCCCTCTATATTATTGTTATTGGAATTGTATTTGGATCATGATCATCAAATAGCATTCCAGAATAATTGTCAAATTCAACCATCACATATGTAGGTGGTTCAGGTGGAGCACTTCCTAGTTTGTAGACAATCTTTCGAATAACCCTAAAGTTCCATTTACAAGACCTGCCTTTCTCCAAATATTTGAAGTCAACATAACCCTTGAATTGTTGATGAACAATAACTCTACATCAAATTCATCATCTAAACAATTTTCTATTGCATTAACACTTCCTATCTTTGTTGCAACACTGCATGCAATAGGATGCCTCAAGGAATATAACATTCTCTTGTTATGATTATGGACATTGTCATTAGTAGAGAACAAATGGATGACATTTTCAAACTCCTTATTGGTTGCAACATTTATATTAGTAGGGATTATCATCATAAGCAACTCCCAATCATCCATTATTAGGTTTTCATCTCTTGGATTTGTCAAAAGTTGACAAAAACTTAGTTGTTGGATTTTTTCTCCATCTTGTCTGAATATTTTATCTAAAGTTACCATCGTTTTGAATTCCTACCATAATAACTTTGCCCATCTATTGTTGTCATATGTCGATCCATCACTGATTCGAGGTAACTGGCCCAAATCTCCAACTAAAATCATAGATATACCTATTAGAAAATCAAAAAAATTATATAAAATAGTTTCTATCAATAGTAATAATGGTATACCTGCAAAGCTTATGTCTTGTTTTTGTGGGAATGCCTGCCTAAGCTGAGAATATATATTTTCCAACATGTTTTGACCAATGAAGCTCATTTCATGAATCAAAATTTATTTGATATGTGTCATTTCTTCTTGAAAACTTGTGAGTCTTGTTCCTTCTAATGGACAAAATTCTCTCACTGGGATTCTCAATTTTGAGTGAATTGTTGAGGCTACAATATTAAAGGCAGCAATGCCTATTGGTGCAAGTAATAGAATTAGAGAACAATGTGGAATTGCTACATTTTGAAGAGCTTGACTAATGGAACCAATCAAATGTGACTGTCATGTTCTTGATGTTCCTTGAATTATCATGAACAAAGGCACCCCATTTTGATTACTATGATATTGTTTAATAATTATGTTCATTGCATTTTTTTGTTTATCACCAAGTGTTGTGTAGTTGATGAATTCTTTTATATCATCAAATATGAGACAACCATGATCCTTCACATTTTTTTTGAAATTGATTGTTTGAATTGTGTTCTCTTAACCCTAATATTCATTAGACAAATCTTAATTTTTGTCAATGTCACTTCTGCCTAACATATCTATTTCAGAAACTTCCATATTTTTACCATTATACAATCTAGATATAATTTCCCACTCATACTCTATGGTATTTCCTTGAACAACTTTATTTTATTCAATTTCAAAGTCACTGGCATTTTCAACATTTTTTGCAATTGTTGCTTGCTGCACATGCCAAGCATTATAATTCAATGACTCCCACTTTTCTACTATGGAGTTACTATCCTGACTAATATCCCTTTCTATGTCATAGAATGAACTATACAATAATACCTCTAAAAAATAGAAATCAATCCATTTATCAGACTCACATGAAGGAATCAATACAAACCTAGGAAAAACTCTGACAATGGCTGCTCTTTCTCTTGGCTTCCATTTGTTCTGATTAATTGAGAAAAATAGATTTTAAGGACCCAAAACCTTTAACAAAAGAGACTAATAAAAAACATTAAGAGTCCAGAGCATAAGAACCACTAATAGAATGACTAGAAAAAAGGCTAGCAAACCAAAAAGATAGCTAAGAAAAAAACAACAAGGAAACAAAGAAAGCGCTACACAACTATAGTCTTCAACAAATCCTCTGCCTTCTTCACCAGCTGGTCATAGGTGGCCCCAACAACTTTGAGATCTTCCAGGTCCTTGTTGAGTTTCTTTTCTTTCTTTTTTCCTCTAGTCCAGGTTCTGGGACCTTGAGCTTCCCCCGTACCTTCAGTGTCTGGTTCAATATCTAGTATCTCCTTCTCTTCTTCCAGTTTACTGATGAGGGTGTTTGTATTGTTAGCAGAAATCTTTAGGATACTTAAGCTTTGTTTAGCAATACTCTTTAGGGACTCCCTCAATTTTACTGACTTTACTAGCAATGTCCGAGATAGTTTTCTCATTAGCGTTAGCAAGGTTTTTCCTTTCCAGCATATCTTTCTCTATTTTTTCAAACCTAGGGTTGAAGGAGTCTCTTATGTTTTCAACCTTTGCAAGGGTATTTTTTAGGTCCTCTATGTAATCCGTGATGGTCTTCCCTTCCCTGGTGTTGATGGTTTACAATATTTGAATTTTGTTACTGAGTTTTTTGGTGTCGTCTGCAGCTTTCTTGTAACCAGTTATAAGCCACTCCATAGTGTCCATGAAACCTTGCATACCCTCTGGAGGAGGGATATGGGGAGGATCAGCCTTACCAGGGGTTTCCTATTCCTTTTTAGGGGTTTCCCAAATAGTAGTTGTGTCTTAGACCCTAAGAGCCTCACCCATGGTGACCTTCTCCGGGTTTTGTTCAGCTTCAAAGGTCCTTTCTTGCTTACAAACCTCCATCTCCTTGACATTCTCCTCCTTCCTCTTTTGCTTGTTTTTGGTCTAGGTGTGTGCTTTGGATTTCTTTTTCAGCAACCCTTGAGGATTCTCCTTCTCTAAGTCTTCAGAAACCTCCTCCTCTGAGGAAAGGCTTATCTAGATTTTGCCTTAAGGTTTTTTTCCTTTGGAGGAAGAATGTCTTGTTTGAATGTGTTTCCTCTTCTTACTAGTTTCATAATCCAAAACATCCACACTCTCCTCAAAATCACTTGATGGGTTACTGTCAGTCTCCTCATCCATTGAAAAGGTAGAATCAGACCCATCCTCCTTAGACTCTATAGGGGGCTTCATGTGAACAATTTAATTGGCCTTGAGATGGTCATAAATGAGGACCATCAAGCCTTGGTGCATGGCAGTATCCCCCATAGGGTTTTCTTTATAGGCCTTTATGGTTGCATTCATCGAACAGAGTAGAAAATAAGGAAAATTAACCTTCTCATCATGCCTAAAGTGATTCAGCACGATGAAATGGTACCCTTAAACTTTTGTAAACCTACCGTCTAATGTAATTTAGTGCATTCAAACAAAGAGGACATCCCACTAAGGTTTAACAAAAGCTCTGGGTGGGTAGTAAGTTTTACATAACTTAACCAATCCTTTTTTCTCCTCAATTTTTTGAGTATCTGTCGATGGCCTCCTTATTGAATTTCCTATCTCTGTAGAAGTTGCACCCTTCCCTTCTGAGGCCCATGGCTTGGGCAATGAGGTCTTCATCAATTTCTACAGTCTGGTCTCCCATTTTCAGCATACCCTTTCTCCAATTTTTGTAGAAAAAACTGGTAACTATGCCATCTTGTCCGTGGAGTTTTTCCATGAATTTTGTAAAGCCACCCTTCTGTAGAATACTCTAGACCTCCTCCTTCTATTTTCATTCTTTGCAACTACTTGGCTAATATCGCCTCCTGTTACCACCCAATTTTTCTCTATTAAGGGCCAGATTTTGAAACTTGTAGAATGGATTAGCCAGAAAGCTTTTCAAAACTATCAAATTAACCCAAAAAGTGTGGGAATTGATGGATAGGTTATTATGATAAATGAGGCTCTCATTATTATAATAACTCAAAGTACTCAGACTAGACCTTTTAATTATTATTTGGTACATAAAAAATCTTAGGAGTGCTTGTGTTTCGGTCCTTGAAGATGATTTGTCTGACATTTTCAGGGAGTGCTTGTTCTCCTGTCCACGTAATCATTTCATCCTTGTTAACCGCCACATTAGCAACCCATTCAGCAGAGCCGTTGGCCTCTTGGTAGATGTGGGATATGTGCCATTTTTTGAAAGTGTTGATGAGGTCTTTAGCGGCTTCAATAATATTTTTGATAGACCATGAGGGCTTTGAGGTCCCCTTTAGACATTTAATAATATTGTTTGAGTCCCTTTCAAGCCATAAGTAAGGGAAATTCCATTTTTTAGCAAGGATTAAGCCTTGGAGAGCTGCCATGGCTTTAGATTTATGATTTTTTTGGCTTCCAATAGGGACAACAAGCATTTCCTTGCAATTTCCTTTCTCATCTCTAAGAATAGCTCCACAACTAGTTGGGCTCGGGTTTCCTTTTGTAGCACCATCAAAGTTAATTTTGAACCAACCATGAGGAGGGGTTTTCCATCTAGCTTCAAGTCTTTTATTGTGGTTGGGGTCAGGGTTGTCAGCAACCTTCAAATTTCATGAGCTTATGATGATAGATTCCAAAGGGTTGTTCAAGAAACAGGGGCTCTTCATGATCCCAATATTTTCCAAAATCGCCCATTGACTTTTCTGGAACACAATGTCTTGATTGAGGGATAGGTCTCTGAAGATACGATTGTTTTTTTCTTTCCATAATCCACACAAGATGTGAGGGAGAGATAGCTGCCATAGAGATCTCAAGAAGGAGTTAGTCCGATGAAAGTTCCAGGAGGAAAACAAGTCACCGATTATGTCTGGAAATACCCAGTCAATGCTAAAACTCTTTAGAAATATTTCCCAGATAGAGGTAGAATAGGAACAATGAATGGCCATGTGGTCCACAAACTCTTCCTCTTGGAGACACAGAGAACATCTATTAGGGAAGGCAAAGCCTCTTCTCTTAAGATTGTCTAGGGTCAAGATCTTATTTTGAAGGATGGTCCAGTAAAAGAAATTGATTTTGGGGGTAAGACCCTTAATCGATACTTTAGACCAATAAGGATTACCATGAGGGATGAAGGAAAGGACACAATTCATAGAAGAAATAGCAAGAGAGCCTTTGGGTTCATATTTCCAGATAAGAGAGTCTTCCTCTTTATTCAGCCAGACCAAAGACAAATGAATCTTGAGCTTAGAAAGGCTAGAATGGATACTTTCAATGTTTTGCCATTTGTTACTAGTCCAGTAATCAACAATAAAGGAGCCAAAAGTTTTAATACAGGAGGGAGAAAGGGGGGCCCATTCATTGAATTCAGTCAAGGTTTTATCAAAAATCGAGGGATCCTCCTAGAATTTGACTTTCCTGCCATTTCCTACTTTCCAGATCACTCCTTTAGCAATGATTTCTTTACACTTAGAGGCATCGTTCCATATATGGGATCCATTAATACTAAGGTCCAAATTAATAAAAGAATAAAGAGAAGAGGATAGAAGAGAGTAATTACTTCACCATATTTTATACCATTTAGTACCTGCATGGAACATTCTCCAAACCTGTTTTGACAGAAGAGCTTCATTTAAGGTTCATATTTTCCTCAGGCCCAGACCACCTCTGCTTTTTGATCTACAAACCTGGTCCCAAGCCACCAGAGACATTCTTCTTTTGTCCTCAACCCCAAACCATAGGAATTTTCTTTGAATTTTATCGATAGCATTAGCATACTTTACTAGAATTCTGAAAAGACTTAGTGCATAGATCAGAATACTTTGAAGAGAGGCTTTAAGAAGTTGGAGCTTTCCAACTTGACTTAAAAGGGCTCCTTTCCAACCAACTAGTTTTTTATGAAACTTATCCATTAGAGAACTCCAAAAAAGATCAGGAGGTGCGATGCCCATGGGGAGGCCAAGATAGGTAGCTAAAAGATTAGCAATCCTACAATCTAGGATTCTACTGATTCTCTATTGTTTTCTCTCTAGAGTATTAATAAAGAAAACTTTGCTTTTGACCCAATTAATAAGCTGTCCAGAAGCTGAGGAAAAGTTACAAAGAGTACTCTTCAAGATTTTAGCTTCAAAGATGCTCGAATCCCCCATGATGATAGTATCATTGACAAACTGTTGGTGGGAGCAAATGAGGTCAACAGAGGAAGGTTGGAGTCCCTTAAAGGAGCCTTGTAGAACCATATTTTCCATTGACCTTCCAAAACATTATGCCATGATGATGAAGAGGATTGGGGATATGGGATCCCCTTTCCTTAATCCTCTAGATGCTTGGAAAAAGGGGGAAGGTGAACCATTGACAAGAACAACAAAATAAGGAGAGGTGATAAGCTAGCTAAGGAAGACAATAACTCTAGAGGAGAAACCAAAAGCCATAAGAACCTTTACTAAAGAAGGCCAGTCAACCCTATCATAGGCTTTGGAGAGACCAAGCTTGAGGATGAGACCCTGCTTCTTTTCTCTAACCAAAGAGTGGATATTCTCATGGATAGTTATAATAGAGTCAAGAATTTGTCTTCCAAGGACAAAACCATTCTGCTAGTGATTAATCAAAGTAGGAAGGACAGACGAAAGCCTAGTAGTAAGAACCTAGGAGATAATCTTATAAAAAGAATTGCATAAACTAATGGGTCTAAATTTGTCCATAGAGTCAACACCTTGGGTTTTGGGTATGAGAGAAATGAAAGTGCCATTGATTTCTTTCAAATGTTTTCTGGTCCCAAAGAATTCCTTGACTCCATTGGAGACATCTTTCTTGACAATATCCCAAAAATCTTGAAAGAAGAACATGAGGAAACCATCTGGGCCAGGCACTTTATTACCATCAAAAGAGAATTCACCATTTTTTATTTCCAAGGTTGAGGGAATGGAAGATAGGGAGACATTCAATTGATCATCAATGAGACAAGGGATGCTATGAAGAAAAGAGGATTGAGCTTTAGCATCCAGACTGTGATCCCTATTGAGAAGTTACGAGAAATACCTTTTAGCTTCGATCCTTCTTCCTTCCTCCTCAACTAGCTCCCCATTATTCACCTTAATTTTTGTTATCATATTAGCTGCTTTGTGCTTGATCATCGAAATGTGAAAGAATCTAGTGTTCCTATCTCCTTCCTTAAGCCAAATACATCTTTATCTCTGCTTCCAGAAATTTTCCTCTTTAGTGATGATATCATGGTATTTTTTAATAGTTTCATTTTCATCAGTAATGGATATTGTATTGAAACCATCCTTCTGAATTTGGTCCTATATTGTCTTAAGGTCTTCTTGGATTTTTCCTTTGGCCTCAAAGATATTCCCAAAGATGGATTTGTTCTAGGGTTTTATGTTATCCTTTACACTTTTGAGCTTCTTAACAACTTTATACATAGTCATTCCCTCAACTTGGATACTCCACCATTTCTAAATATTACTTTTGATATCTAGGTGTAGGGTCCACATTTTTTCAAATTTGAAAGGGAAGTGTCTTCTTCTATTAATTAAATCAGTAATAAAGGTAATATGAAAGTGATCTGACCCAATCCTAATATGGGTTGTTAGAGAATAGAAATAGTGACTATACCAATCATCAGAGATAAGAGTCCTATCAAGATGAACTTGGATAAGATCATTACCAGTTCTCTTATTGGTCCAGGTGTAATTGTATCCCTAAATTTCCACATCATTAAGAGCCTAAGAATTAATGAAATCCATAAGGGCCAGCTTGCTTTCGAGCTGGGAGGGGCTTCCTCCAAATTTTTCCTCCTCTCTCAAAGGAGTATTGAAATCTCCCATAACTATCCAACTAAGATTTTTGAAGCTATCCCTAGCTTGTATGAGTTTTTTCCAGAAGGAATTTCTATCCTTCAAAGTGTTGGGAGCATAAATGTTGGTGAGGACCCAAGAAGTGCCATATTTTAAATGCTCAAATTTTATACAAGAGAAATTGTTTTCTTGGATAAGAACATGTCCTTTGATAGTATTAAGGTTCTAGATGGTAGCTATGCCTCCTGAAGCACCTTCTGAACTACCACCAATAACATTACCATTATTGAAAAACTTCAAAGATTCAACTTTTTCTTTACTCATTTTGGTTTCTTGGATTAGGAAAACATCAGGTTTATTGTCCCTTATCATCTTCCTAATGATTTCATGTTTGTGGGGATTATTTTGTCCCCTTATATTCCAAGAGATAATCTTCATAGTTACTTACCAATTCCTAACACCTTAAGAGTCTTCTGGGTCCCATCTGCAATGTTCTTGCTGGACTCCTTGTCTCTGACTTTTTGGTTAGAGGGTCACCGTAGGGAAGAGGAGATATACCCAACATCAACTTGAGCTATTCTACTGAATTTCCTTAGAAGAGAAGCCAAGGGAGTGGTTCCTTTCTTATTCTTGTGTTTTGGGATTTTCCATTCAGCATCTATTTCAGGAACCGCTTCTGGGTGACTGAGGATTTTGGAAATTTCTTGCTTGTTGCCCCAGTTAGGAGTTCTAGAAGTATTTAAATCACTATTTACTATATTTGAACTCTGGTCTGAGTTTGAAAGGTTCATACCTAGTATTGCACATTTTTGGGCTTCTTGAATTTCAAAGCTTGGCATGAGTAGTGAAGAGTCAGTCTTTTCTTCTTGGAGGTTAGGGATCTCCCCCTCCTCAAGCTAGTTATCTTTCTCTTGTAGTTCCTCTCCCGCATAAGTGTCAACAACCACTATAGCTGTGTCATTTGAAGATTCACTCTGATCTTTCAGTTCCTCTGTTCGAGTAGCAACCAAGGTGTTGACTCTGGTTGACTTGTTTCTTAATACATCCTAGGTTAAAGGGGTGGAGATGGAATTTGATGACACTTCCTTAACCTCCCCCAAAGGATTGAAGCAGTTGTAGTCTTCTCCCTTTTTCTTTGAGTTTTTAACTTCCCATACCATTTTTTCAGTAGCTTTTCGGTTTTCAGTCTGGGATTTAGACTGCTTGGTTTATACCTTCAGCTTTGTTGGATAGGATTTTGCCCAATGACTTGCTTTTTTGCAATGGAAGTAGGCAAAGGGGATAGATTCATATTCAATGTGTTTTTTCCATGTTCCCAACTTTGATACCAGATCTATCTATTTCGGCATATTTGCATCATGGGCTATCCCTACGCAGAACCTAGCATGAGTGAGTCTTCTTTTTGAAGTTGTGACTAGGTCTATGGAGAGGAGTTCACCAAAGGAGTTTTCAATACCTAAGAAGATTCTTTCTACCCAATATTCAAGAGGCAAACCTGGTAACTTTACCCAAACTGGAACTTGTGCTAAGAGAGATTCATTCATGTTCAAGTTTGGATGCCATTTTCGAAGGACCAAAGTTGTCTTTCCTACCATCCAAGGACTTCCACATAGAATCCTAGATTTGTCTTCTTCACATGAGAAATTAAAAGACAGGAGGCCTTTAGGTAAAGATGAGACTTCAACATTACCCTTCAGGGCCCATTTTCATTTAACAAAAGCCCTTACAACTTCAATATTAGGACGCGAACCCATAAATTTGCCAACTAAGGAGTTTGACATGCTATTTATATTATGATCCAAAACCAGATCAGGAATAGATATAGAAAACTTTCCAACAGAAGGATCAGAAATATTCTTGACAAGAGGTAAAGAGGATTTACCAGATGGCTTAGTTCCAAAGAGGGAAGACCATTTTTTTATTCTGCTATCCAAGGAGTCATCACGTGGGATGGGCACCCCCCTGGACCCCTCCCCCAAAAGCCCAGAAGAACCCTCAATCTTTTTTGGTAGAGTACCTCCAGTCTAAGGGATGAACAACCTCTGGAATGTTTGGAGGCTTATCCTTCTCTCCTATGGGGCCTACTACATTTTTTTGGCCGCTCCCACCATTGGAACTAGAGTTTTCTCCTAGCAAAGAATTTGAATTTTTGAATCCTCCCATTGCCGCCTCCTGTGACCTATGTAAATAGGCTTCCATTTATTATCTCTCCTTCTTTTTGGATTATATATCCATGATCTAGCTACATCAATTAATGTGACACCTTCCATACAAATAGGCCCTGTATTATATCCATCAATAAAAGAGTTTGTTTGTTCATCATTGTTTCCTTCATTATTCACTATTACAGGTTTGAAAACTTCACAAGAGACATTTAGATTAACAAACCTTCTACTGCTCTCCATCAATGGAAGTTCTAAAAGCATGTGACATTTCTCTTGTTCTTCAATGTCTCTTTCTATAATAGTTTCTATGAGGAGCCTTCTATATTCTCATGCAGCTAAATCATCAAGGTTTTCCATGTTTGAAAGGTGCATCAACATCTAGAGGTATGTTTTTGAGCTTTTCTTGGCCTTTTTTGCATACTTTTCAATGTACTTTATTACTACATGTTTGGAAAGAACTTGTTGCCAATCTATATTTTCTCTCCATAGTTGTAGCATGTGATGATTGTTTGAATTCCCCCTGTCATCATTTCTTGCTGGTTCATTTTTTCTATCAATGGTTTCTATCTTCATACAATTTTGATCCCCTCAAATTTAATGGCCAAGGAGCATTATACCTAGAGTTAATATCAACCAATCATATATATTATTTTCTTTCTTAATATATAATTTCAATATACCAATATTACCTAATTAAATAATTACCTGGAAACCATCCTTCCTTGTATTTTTTGTAGGCATGCAACCTCCTTACAAATTGTGTGTCATTCTACACAGTTTAATATATCTTCATAATCATAGTCAATATCCATGTCTGCAATCTCTACTGTATTTTTGAGACATGGATGTTGTAGATAATTTTGGAATGCCTACAATTGGAAACAAAAGAACTTACATATCAATTTTATTGTTAATTATATAAATAGTTAGTTTAATGTAATATTATAGATATGTATGTCTAAATATCTTTTGAACATGCCTATATATTTATTTTATGGGGATCTTCTCTAGGATTCCATGCATGAATGATAGAATGAGAATATATCTCAACACTTTTTTGTTCTTCCTCATTCTACCAATCAATACTGTCCATATTGGGAACTCCATTGATCCATAAAAAATTGTGCACATGTGGTGAACCCCTATGTTGCCACTCATATCTACACCAATAATCTTTGACATTCATTCCTTTTCAAAAAATTTCTTTTTAAAATATTGTATGCCTTAAATTCATGTAATGTGCGACTATATGAGGATAGTCAATAAAATTTTTCTTTCTCCAATTTTGAGCTTCCCGTGAAGTAGTAAGGGATGTTCCAAGCATTAATGCATGCAAATCAAGCCAATACATATCTGCTGCACTTTCCATATCATCCCCATCAAATGATACACCCAAGAATGAAATCCCTTAAGGGTTATCCACAATTTATTACCATTCTAATCCAATTCATGATGTGTATCCTTACCATGCTTTAGAAATGATATAACTAATGCCATTATATGCTTCATTTCCCATCAAACCTATTTCAGAGTATCCCATTCAAAGTCCATCTCCCTCATGTCAAAGCATTGATTCATTCCCAAAATCTCCCACGAATATTCAAAATCATACCCCATGTCAAGAGGATAATTTATAGCGTGAAGAAATGAGTCCTAAAACAAATCAAGATTAAGGTATCCTAGTCCATCCTATCCCAAATGATCCCCTCCCATTTCATGAAAAAAATGTTCTTCTAAATTCTGTTGACATTCCACTCCTTGAACAAGGTCAAGATATCCCTTTCATTCTTTCTAGTGATCCCATTAAAATCTAAGAGAAAAGAACCTTTAAAGAGGAATCTAATGATCTTTCTCCTTGTCAATATCAAAGTATACTTCCAGATTCATGTCAACCATGAGATCCTATCATATGTTTAGACCCTCCACAAGACCCCTTTTTTTCTCCATCTCCATGTCCTAATCCTCCATATACACTCCAAGATCTCATTTCTTTTGAGGATCCCATTATTCCTCCAACTCAATCTCATGATCATGATCCCCCTTATGATCCTGACCCCCCTCATGATCTTAATCCCCCTCATGATTCTAATCCCCCAAATGATTCTAAACTTTTGGTGCAAGATGTTCATGAAACCCCCACATGCACAATTGGTTCCTCCACTTTGGTTGAGTTTGATCCATTTCATCATCCCACCATTTCTTTGATATCATATCCACCTCATAATAGAGTTGTGTCTTCTTCCCAAAGTAAAACATATCCCACAATTAAAAACATTCATAAAGACAAAGAGGTAGACCCTCACAAGGAAGAACCCTTGTATGTTAAATAAAATTTAATTGTTATGGCTTCAAAGACATTCCTCAAGATGTTGGTATCCTTTCATCAAAATCCAAACATATGCCTTCCCCTTCATCGCTTCCATCCATATTAGGTCCTTATATCCCTTCATCCCCTATTCAAGATTAACAAAGGCACACATCTTTGAGAACCTTCCATCCATCCAAAAGAACTTCATATCATTCCTCTCCATCCATACATTCTTTTACCCCTACAAGAAATTTGGATACCAAGCATAAAATTCATAAGTCCAACAATCCACATGTATTCAAGGATCAACATGTCCAATCTAATCGACATGTCAAAGCAAAGAAAAATATGATCTAAAAAGAAAAAGAAATGTCCAAAGGCCATAAAGGACTACTAAGTAAAAGAAAGAGAATTCAAAATATATATGGGTTCCTAAATCACTTGTGCAAGAATTGGCATCTAAGGAACTACAAAAGCATGAAAAATTGAAAACAATGTGGATATCTAAGCGGCTCCTTGAAGCACAATAGTCTAAAGAAAAATCTAGATTGGAATCCAAAATTGCTACTCCTTCATCCAAACCTTTCAAATATATTCCTCCATTGCCTCCATCCATTTTAGGTCCTTATCTCCCAAAATCCCTAGCTATTCCTCCATCAAATCTTAATATCCAAGATCCACTTACCCTCCATTAGTCCATCACCCCTCAAGGTGTGTACCAATGTTGATCTTGCCAGTATTTCCATTTTCTTAAGCCCAATTCTTCGAAAACCCTATCCATTATCTAGTGCATATTTTTTATTCATCCATCCCTTTTTTCTAATATTTTTCATAAATCCTTACCTTAGTCCCATTACATTTCCGTGTCATTATTGTTGGCAACAATGCATAAAAATGAGAGGGGGGGTGAATCAGTTTTCTCAAAAACATAACTCAACTTAAACTCAAATTCAGATCTGATACCTTATAGGGAAAGCATAAAAAAATACCACATCAATGAAACACATAACACCAAGATTTTTGACATGGAAAATCTGGGTAAGGGAAAAACCATGATGGAAACCTACCCACAATAAGATAATACCCTATTAGGCGTAAGTGAAATATTACAATGGGGAATGGACATACATTCGAGCACACTGCTTAGAGTTCACTTCTCAAATCACAAACAAGAAGGACTACAACCCTTAGGGAAGGCTCACTACCTTACATGAAGACTCACTATCTTACTAAAACATTCAGATTACATCCAAAGAATTATGAACTGATAAAGTAGCATCTCCTCATGCTTCGTTATAGTTTCGGTTAAGTACACATCCTCTCTTCTTTTCTTTCACACTTCTTCACATTATTTCCAAAATATTAATTTTTTATTCGCTCACTTAATACCTCGTACAATGATTATTACATTCATTTATACATTAGATCAACCTATATCTCAAGGTTGGCTCAATACATGCCACAAATTATGAGATACAACCACACTCGCTACAATAATGCATGCAGACCAAAACAATGTCAAATAAGACATATTTAGGACCTAAACAATAACCTAAACAACAGCCTGAACATGAAACACTTCTAATAATTATGCCTCGACCATCCACAACAAACAACAATCATCACGTTAGATAAGAAGATGAAGAACACCACCTAATTAAATAAAATCATCCATAGCATGATCAACAATCAATGCAGACCACCAATATTCATATCACACAATCTAGAAACATCCACAATTAATGTGAATTACACCACAACTACCGCATCAACTTGGATTACTAGAATCATCACCATCTCTCTACTAGAGCTAGAGAATATCAACACAACTGATTGTCAAACTAAAAGATTCACTTATGGACCTCCAAATCATGAACCACTCAAACTTAGGACACACATCAGGGTTGAGAACACATCCCACACATCTGCAACTAAAGATATCACAATACCTTTTTAATACAGATTGATCTACTGAACATTGTGATCACTAAACGACTGAAAAACCAACCACAATATTGGATCTCATAACTCAATAAATTATTCATGCAGACCACTAAAACTTAAGCTAAAACAACTATAGATAAGTATGTCAAAACCCTTTAATCCATATCATCTCATTTGCAACATACTGGCCAAACCAATCACTCAATCTGACTACAACACTAAAACACACAGAGGAATATGTTGACTTCAATGATCACACATCACTTCTCAATAATATCCACCAATCTCCCCCTTTAGCATTCATGGAAATATACGAATGTGAAAAAAAATCAATGCAAATAAAGAATTCAACTCTCAATAATCTCTCCCAAAATCAAAAGGATCAACTCCCCTTTTGACAAACAACTCAAATATTTTGCTTCTCTCCCCAAATTTCTCTAGGGTTTTTTACATGAATTTCTCTCCCCCCTTGACATCAATAAAAAAGGTCAATCATGATTTTATCCCCCTTTGAGCTATCTTAAAAATCTCAACATCCAACCACAACACTAACTACTCTCCCTGAGTAGCTACCTCACTCATCAATCTAGATCACAAAATATCACTCTAAAATCCATCATACAAATGCAAATCCATGCATCTTAGTTCTTATTAGGAGGGTTAATCACCCCTAACTTCTCTTTGAGATACTCAAAACTATCCTTAGGCAAAAGCTTTGTGAATATATCTGCAATTTGTTCCTTTGTAGATACATAATCCAATATGATCTCCTTCTCATTAACCATCTCTCTTAGAAAATGAATCTTGATAGATGTATGCTTGGTCTTAGAATGCAACACCAAATTATTAGAAATGTTAATAGCACTTAAATTATCACAGTAGATAGCAATAGGCTCATCATATATAACTCTAATATCCTTCAACATCTACTTCATCCATATTACCTGAGTACAATTACTAGCACTAACAATATATTTAGCCTCTATAATAGATAAAGAAATGGAAATCTTCCTTTTACTCATCCAAGATACCAATTTCTTTCACAAGAAACATGCACCGCCACTAGTATTCCTTGGGTCACTAACATCACCTACCTAATCAGCATTTGTAAATGCACTAAAAGTGAAATCATTATCTTTAGGATACCACAAACCAAGGTCAATTGTTTCCTTAAAGTATCTAAATATTCTTTTCATAGCTACAACATGAGATTCCTTAGGATTAGCTTGAAATCTAGCAACAAGATACATAACATTCATAATATCAGGTCTAGTCTGAGACAAGTACAATAATCTACCAATCATTTATCTATATCTAGTCTGATTAGCTTTTGGAGAGTCATCATCATTTGTCAATTTACATCTAGCTACCAAAGGCGTACCAACTAGCTTTGAATCATCTGAAGAAAACTTCTTCAACAATTCCTTCACATACTTGAACTAAGATATGAAAATATCTTTTCCCAACTGAGTAATTTGCAATCCCAAAAAGAATCTCATTTCACTAATCATAGACATATTATATTCATTCTACATATCATCAACAAACTTATTGCACAAACTATCATTTCCTCCAAAAATGATGTCATCAACAAAAAACAACAAAAATCAAAATGTTATCCTGATCAGCCTTGAAATACAAATTACTATCAGTACTACCTTTATTGAAACAAAGCTTCAACAAGTACTTATCCAATCTGGCATACTAGTCTCTAGGGGATTGCTTCAATCCATACAATGCTTTCTTCAACCAACAAACCATATCTTTTTCATCAATCAATTGAAACCCATCCAGTTGCTCAATGTAAACTTCCTCTTCCAACTCACCATTAAGAAAGGCTGACTTGACATCCATCTGATAAAGCTTGAGATCTTTGTAACCAACATAGGCCATAAATAATCTAATAGCTTTAATTATAGTCACCAGAGAAAAAGTATCCTCATAGTCGATTCCCTCCATCAAAGAATACTTTTTACAAACAAACCTTGCCTTATTTCTAACCACTTCACCCCATTTATTGAACTTATTCTAAAAGAACCATATAGTTCCAATCACATTTTTATCCTTTGGTCTAGGAAAAAGAATCCACGTATTATTCTTTTCAATCTGATTCAATTCTTCTTCCATCACTTTAACATAATTTTCAATTTTACATGATTCATCAACATCTTTAGGTTCAATCTTAGAAATTGAGAAAATCTCTTCAACAATCCTTATTCTAGTCATTACTCTTTTATTCTTATCTCCTATAATCTGATTTTCTGAATGATTTAACCTCACATGCCTAGGAGTCTTAGGATTTTCTTGATTTCCAGACTCTTGAGCTCTTTCTTCTGCATTAGCACTTGTACCTTCATTCTTTGACTTTTTTAGAACAATCTAAACTTGATTCAAGGTCTATGCTTACTTTCTTTTATCTAATCTATCATTCTGATTATCATAATCATATCTGGAAGATCTGATCTGCCTTTCATTGTCTTCATCAACCTTCACATTAAACTTTCAACTATCTTACTCAATATTTTATTATAACACTATTAGGGTTTTCTTTTAGTAGAATAACTAAGGAAAATTCCTAAACATCACATCTAGCATAAAATTTACCTAGATCTTCATCTCTTTTAATATAACATCGACTTCCAAAATTTTTGAAATATCTAACTATAGGAGCATGACCAAACCATAACTCATAAGGAGTCTTACTGATGTCACCTTTGATATGAACCTGGTTAACAATGTATACTGCAATACTCACAACTTCTCTCCAATACACATGCAGAACATTTCCTTCCAACAACATGGTTCTAGTAGCTTCTTGAACTGTTCTATTCTTCCTCTCCACAACATATTTTGTTGTACTGTTCTAGGAGTAGGTAACTATCTCTTCACTCCATGTTCTTCATAGAAGGCATTAAAACCACTAGAAGTGAATTCTCCACCTCTATTAGATCTTAGGCACTTCAACTTTAATCTTGTCTTAGTCTCAACCATAGCTTTTAAAATCTTAAACTTCTCCAAGGCTTCAGACTTCTCTCTTAAGAATGCAACCCACATCATTCTTGAATAGTTATCAATTAGAAACATGAAATACCTATCACCCTACAAAATTATCACTCTAGAAGGACCACACAAATCAGTATGCACAAGATCCAATAATCCATTAGAAGTATACTATTTTCTTTTAAAAGTAACTCTTGTCTACTTTCCCAACTGACATTCCTTACATACTAGATTAGCAGTCTTTATCAAGTTAGGAAGATCTCTCACTGATTCAGTAGGAATTATCTTAATCATGCAATCAAAATTCACATGACACATCCTTTTATTCCATAACCAACTTTCATCAATCGAAGCTATCAATCAACTTTTACTACTAATTTTCAAGTGAAAGATATTACATTTAGTCTTTGTACCTGATGCAATCTTAGTTTTGGAGCTAGAAGAGATCTTACATTTGCCATTCTTGAATTGAAAATTATTTCCCTTATCAACCATATGAACAACACTCAAAATATTATGTTTTAAACCTTCTACATATAGGACATCATCAGTATTATGTTTACCATCAAGAGAAATGGAACCTCTACCTTGGATTACACAAGCTTTGTCATCACCAAATCTAACAATACCACCATCATACTTTTCCATACTCACAAACTTGCTCTTATCACCTTTCATATGATGAGAGAAGTCACTGTCAATAACCCATTCATATTTATCTTCAACTTTAGTAGCCATAGCTTTCTCTTCATTAGTGCAGCTAGTAAAATCAATAGGCACTGGTTCATCTTTCTTGATAGAAATGAACACCCATTCATCTCCTAAATTTATTTTCTCATATTCATCATCTATCACACCTTCATCAGTAGCATAATAGCACTTGTTTAGATACTTAGGCTTGTAAGGTTTCTTAGGGAATCTTTTTCTTTCTAGACACCTAGAAGAATAATGTCCTATCTTATTACATGAAAAAAATTAAGAGGTAACTTTTGTTCATACTTATTGGCACCTTTAGGCAATCTTTGGGAAATAAGGGCTTCAAGCTCTTCAAACTCTTTCCCTTCTTCTTCCATCTCCTTCTCATATCCAGATACTCTATTTGAAATTTCTCCTGGATCATATCTCTGCTTCTCGAAAATAGTAGCTTTGAATGCAAATTCAATCTTAGGAAGAGAGTTTCAAAACTCACTCAATTCAAAAGCAACAAGTTTACCAACAAACATGTCTCTAGTCAGATTAGTCATGGTCTGAATCTCCTTAATAGAAACATCTCTAGCCTTGTAAGTAGGAGGAAAATATCTCAACACCTTAGCAACAATATCAGATTCTTCAAATACTTCACTGGCACATCTGATGCTCACCACAAGATCATTCACTTTCTCCATAAATGAGGTAATGTTCTCATCTTTAGTAATTCATACTTTCCTTTTAGGATCTGCAACTTAGCAACTTTCACATGACAATCACCTTCATATAAAGTCTCCAACTTCTTCTAGATCTTATGAGCAGTTTGTAGATCCATCACATCAATCATCTTAGAATCAGTTAAGGCACTCAACAATGCTTCCTTGGCTCTAATATTGTATTAAACTTCCTTTATCTCATCCAGAGTTGTAGGACCATTGAGAGGAAGAGTATATGATTTCTTAGTAATCTTCCATTAATCTTTACCATTGCATATCAAGTGATATTCCATCCAATTCTTCTAAAGAGATTATTTCATTCCATCAAATCTTGAACTATCTTTCTTGAAAGAAAAGGTTTCCATCCCGGATTACCTCAAGAGGTCAAGCTTCTTTTAGAGGATCTAGCTCTTATACCAATTGTTGCCAATAGTGCAAAAAACTAAGAGGGGGGTGAATCTGTTTTTTCAAAAACTTAACAACTTAAACTCAAATTCAGATCTAATACTTAACAGTAAAAGCATAAATCAACACAAAATCAATGAAATACATCAAACCAAGATTTTTGATGTTCAAAACCCGATTAAGGGAAAAAACACAGTGGGAAACTACCCACAATGAGATAATACCCTATTAGGAGTAAGTGAAATATTACAATGGGGAATGTACATGCATTTAGGAACACTACCTAGAGCTCATTTCTCAAATCACAAACAAGAAAGGCTACAACCCTTAGGGAAGGCTCACTGCCTTACAAGAAGACTCACTGTCTTACAAAAACATTCAGATTACATCCAAAGAATTATGAACTGATAACGTAGCATCTCGTCATGCTTGGTTATAGTTCCAATTAAGCACACAACATCTCTTCTGCTCTTTCATACTTCACGTTTCTGCCAAATCATTAATTCATTATTTTATCACTTGATACCTCACACAATGATTATTACATTCATTTATTCACTGACATCAACCTATATTTGAAGGTCAACACATATCACAAATTATGAAGATACAACCACACACACTACAATAATTCATGTGGAACAAAACAATGTTGACTAAGACATAATTTGGACCTAAAAAACAACCTCAAACAAGAAGCACCTCCAAGAATTATGCCTCGATCATCTAAAACACACCACAATCATCATGTCAATGAAGAACATGAAGAATACTACTAGACTAGAGAAAATCATCCATAACATGCTCAATGATCAATGCAGACCAACAATATGCATAGAACACAATCTAGAAACATCCACAAGCGACAACCACATCAACTCAGATTACTAGAATCATCACCATCTCTCTACTAGAGCTCAAGAACATCAACACAATTGACTATCAAACTGAAAGATTCACTTGTGGACCTCCAAATCATGAACCACTTGAACTAAGGACATACATCAATATCCATAACACATCCCTCACATGCACAACCAAATATATCACAATACTAGAGAAATACACATCAATCTACCAAACATTATCATCACTGAACAATTGAAAAACCAACCACAATACTAGATCTCATAACTCAATCAATTTTACATGCGGACCACTCAAATTGAAGCTAAAACAACTAGAGCTAAGTATCCCAAAACCCTTTAATCCACATCATCTCATGTACAACATATTGGCCAAACCAGCTCACTCAATTTGACTACAACACTGAAACACACATAGGAATATGTTGACATCAATGACAACACATCACTTCTCAATAATATTCAACAATTATCCTGTCAATGTCTTTGAGCATAATTTTAATAGTCATGGTCTATTTTTCAAGGCTACTATCCAAAAAATAAGACTATTGAGTCCTTCTTCCATCCCCTATCATGTGTCCATTTTCTTCTTAAAATTCAAAAAAATAAAAAATTGAAAAAGTGAAAAAAAGTGGCAAAAAACAAAAAGAATTGAAAAAGTTAAAAAGGTACAAAAAAGGCCAAAAATAAAAAAAATGGAAAAAAATATGAAAAAAGGAAAAAAAGGAATTGTAAAGAAAAATAGTTTATCTGCTGGTGAAAACCTAGCAAGCAGGCGCCTTGGGCAAGTACCATGATGAAAACCTGGCAAACAGGCGTCATGCATAATTCTTCATCTTCTTACATGCCACACTTGGGTGTAGCTTTCATCTATGTTATGATGTCATGTACTATTACCCTTCATTATCCTATCATGTCCTATCATCCTTCATATCCTATCATCCCTCATCCATAATCCCTTTTTCACCTTGGATCTAGACAAGGTTGAGGATCTTGATGAATGCAATGCATCTTGTTCACAACTTTTAGTCTATCATAGATTTTGATCTTTATGCATTGGCTTATTACAGCCTTTCTTCCATATTCCATGGCATGTCGCAATCTTCTGTCAGTATCCCTTAGCCTATCACAACCTTCAGTCCATATCCCTTATCCATTTTTGATCTTGCTTATCCTATTCATATCCTATCATTGTTTGTACACTCTTTTCCATCCCTTGGTCTTGATCCAACATAAGTATGTAAAATGTAAAACATGGTTTCAAAAAAACCTCTTGACATGTCCCTCATGCCATGTCATTTCTTTGTATTATAATATCAAGTCCCTTATCCCATCATGTTATAGCCCTTGAAAAAATGTATCCTCTCTGTCTCCATAACAAATGGCCTATGTATTCTCTCTATCCACCAATATTTCAGAAAGATTCTTTATCCATTTGTCATATTTCTTGCCTTCCTAGACACTATGGTAAAATCACTAAAATCACTAAAGAGCAAATAATGTCCTAAAATTATCAATAAAAAGAACATAAAGTCTTCAAAAAAATCAGTAAAAAGCATATCAAGTCCCAGAAAATAGTAAAATGCAAATAAAGTCCTAAAAATATCACCAAAAATCAAATAAAGTTCTAAAAAAATAACTAAAAATCAAATAAAGTCTTGAAAAAATCCATTAAAAACAAATAAAGTCCTGAAAAATCAACTAAAAATCAAATAGAGTCCTAAAAAAAAACAAAAAAAATTGTAATAACATCTTTAAATAATACAAAAAAAAATTGTAAAATGACCTGAAATAATCTAAGAAAATTGCAAAACATCCTAAAATAATCTTAAACATTTGTAAAATGTCTTTAAATAATCCAAAAACATCGTAAAATGTCTTTGAAAAAACCACCCAAAAAAAATTAAAAAGTTCAAAAACCCTAAAACTTGGAAAACATAAAAAATCCAAAAACAATTGCCATTGTTTCATTTCGCTAATAAATTGTCCCTCTTGTATATAGAAAAATATTTGAATAGATGTCAAATAGATAACACAGTAAAACATTGCGCTTAATGAAATCACGAAACAACAAATTAACTATTCAACTAAGCAAGAATTCAAACCAATTCAAATCGTCCTACCGAACAACATCAACATTATCATGAGTCTTATACAAGGTGTAGTATACTTGAAACCTATTGGAATCAATGAAAACTAAGAGGGGGGGGGGGTGAATCAATGTTCTACAAATTTCAAACTTATTATACTAATTCTTAAATCATTGGATGAACAAAAAATAAAGTAAGATGTATAAACATGAAGCAAATAACCATGCAACAATAACACCAATATTTTTACATGGAAAACCAAAAGGGAAAACCCACAGTGGGATTTGAACCCATAATATTATTCCACTATGGCTAGTAGAAAAACAATATTACATGAGTGAATGCACTAGAATTCAGGCACACTACCTAGAGCTCATTGATCAAGTTACGAAACAGGTCTACAACCCCAGAGGAAGGCTCACTACCTTACAAGAAATTATTGAAATATTACAATGAGTGATGAACTAGAGAATAACATCTAACAATGCCAAAAATTAGTTCTAGTTAGGCACAAGGTGAACCGCTCTGTCTAATCTCATGATCTACTCTACAATTGCTCTGCAACTACTCACCAGATCATCAATAATCAGAATGTGCATGTGAAACTAGTCTCAATCACTTAAAAAAAAATCTAACACATCATGTTCATCATCCAAGTCGATCTTATATATCCGCACTATCAAATATGATCTTTCACAAGCTGGCTTGAAACCAAATATCAAAAATGAAAAGTATAGTTGCAAGTCAACTTCAATCCTCACAAAAACATATTTTAGATCTATACCATGTGATCACACACTTCCTATAGGTCTCACATACTATCCAAAACTTATTACCAATCACAGTAATGAACTCAAAGAATCAGAACACACATTATACCATCACACATACAAAAATACTCTATTTCACTTTTCTACTAGATATTGAATCTTCAAACAAGTGTAAGAGTCAATATCGGAGGCTGGATTTGCATGGTAATCTCCTTGAGATACTCAACCAGCTAACTTTGATCACCAAAACCAAAAACTGCATCACCAGAAATGAGAAATGCTCTCAAAACTATACAATGAGCTTCACTGGGCAAACTGATATCAGAAAACATACTCAAGACAACTAGTTAACCAAAACTCCATATAGGATTAGATCAATAAACTGAGTTGCCATCAATGAGAACTCCTAATCTATAAGAATTAGGAAACACCAATCTTCACCGAAGCATCATTGAAACATCAAATGCCAACAATCTCCCCGTTTGGCATTGATGGCAACACTGATGAAAAAAGATAAGTGCTTCAAATACTGCAAGCAATCTGCCAATCTGAAAATTTGCATATTCACCCAACTAACTAACTAGATCCCCCTAAAGATGTGCATCAATTTAGATTGATCTCTCCATTTTTCACTACTTTCTCTCTCCCCCTCTGACATCAATGGCAAAGAGTGGGAATCCATCAAAACTTATGTACAAAAGAATTAATGAATGCAATTATTTACATGAACCTGAAGATATTTGAATAAGTAACCTTTAAGGATTTCAAGTACTCATTCCATCCTCTTAGGAAACAATCCAAAAATTTTATTAGGGCACTATACATTAATGTATGAACTTCAAGACATTGAAGATCAGATGGCACATGTTTACCTAAGGCACTATTGCATCCTGTTGTGCTCCTAATAAGGTGTCCATCTAGGGAGTTATCAAACTTCTCAGTTCTCCCACTGTACTCAAAATTTTCTCCTTGTCCTTATTCAAGCCCTTTATTTTATCAGAGAAAATCATTATTTGGGCTTTCAAGGTACTCGAAAAGACCAATTGAGGTGCAAAATAATAACCGATACTAGATAACTTACCCTCGAGGTCTCTTATTTAGTAATTAATGTCTGCAATAAATTTAGGAAAAGGCATACATGATTTGAAATTTTTACCACCTTCATCCAATGCCTCTACAACACTCTTCATAGCAGTCTTTAAGCTTTCTCTGTCTCTCTCAACTGCCTTTAAATTTTTTTGCAATCGCATCTCATTAAATCTTTTCTATATAGATTCATTCACAACCTTCTCCAATAATTCAAAATGAGTGTTAACAACATTTAACATATTCTTAAGTTGTCTGAAGGGAGAAGCACAAAAAAATTGTTTAAAATCAGCAAAATATTTTTCAAAACTTCAGTTACAAGAGTAATAACTTAATTTTCCTCAGACTAAGATTTAACTAGATCTTCACTTGCTTTGATCTGAGCAAGAGTGGCAAGTTTTAATTCTTGAAGAGGGGATAAAGTGCTCAAATCCACCTGACCATGGAAGAAATCATCCTCAACATCAATCTACTTGCCTTTATCTGAGATGGTTACTTGAGTCAAGGTCACCAGAGCACTGCCAGTTATCTCCTCACCCTTCTCCTTCTCAACTGCCTCAACCTTATCATCTTCCTTTCCATTCTCTATCTCCTCAGCTATCATTTAAGCGATACTTCCTATCTCAAGAGGATCCTGAATAGCTTCACTAGAGATGTTTGCTACTTGGTTGTCAATGGTTGCATCTACAATTTCTTTCTCAACTAGATCAATAGATGGTTCATCCTATGCCTCACCGGAGATAATTGTATGTTCTTCCAGAATGGATGTGTCTTCAGGATTCTTCTCGTCCAGATGGGTGCCAACATCTAATTGGTTAACCTTGTATCTTAGTTCCAATAAGAGGTCTTTCATTATCTGCTTGGTTTCCTTGCTACTTCATCTATTTCCCAAGCATTATACTGTTAATTCTTGTCTTGCTTCTGAATATTTTTTTTGCTAGCTTCAGTAACCTATCAGCTTCATCTTAAGAAATAACAAAACAATTATTTAGTAAAACATACTCTCGCATTTCTTCATCTTTTCTACATGTTGTATTTCTCCGAGCATCAATAATATCATACAACTCCTTAGGAATCTCAGATGATAGTTCAATCAAAACTCTACTGAAGTTATTCATGTAATGTACAACTACCTCTTCAATTTCCCTCTACTCCTTGTCTTCCACATTCTCATAGTATATAGAAAGATTATTCAAATTTCCATCCTTAATGATTTCATTTTTTAATTATTCTAAAGATTTAGGAGGGATGATCTTTAACCTTACTAGACTCCAAAGATTCATCTATCTCAAATTTTTGCTTCTTGCTTCCCCTAGGATTTTCAAATGACTCTCCTTGAGTTTTTTTCTTCTTGGAGGGAGGAGCATCACTTGATGGCTTTCTAACTACTCTAGAATAAGTAGTAGTCTTCTTCACTTTCTTGACTTCTTCATCTGACTTTGTGTCCTCCTTTGCCACCACATACTATCTTGAAGGTTTCTCCTCTTTCCTATTTTCAACTCCATCGGTTGATACTATTGGCTTGGGCTTTGGTGGAGCTACCAACTTTTGTATTCTAGAGGTGGGTACAGATATGCTAGGCTTTTCCTTGGGCTTCTTAGGGGAGGATACTGATTGGGGTAGTGGCTTGATTACATCCTCTTCTCTCAATATATTTTGAGCTCTTTCCCTTTATATAGCCTTCTTTTTCAATCCCATCTATTCTACCATGGCCTCCACTTCCTTCTTGACTTTCCTTTTCTGGGACGACCCTAAGAACTTTTGGTGTAGGATTAGGTCCTTTTCTTTAAAAGTACCAAATCTTTGTTCCTTTTTGTCTACCGACTAACTAAATATGTGTTGAGCATAAGCATCAAGAGTAGTTGCATCAACCTCATACCCCATAGGCATGATCCATATGCTCCTCAGCTCAACTTCTTCCATTAACCATTGATCATTATCTACCATGAAGCAAATAGTTGTCTTATATTTCTCCAGTATAGCTTTCGGAATTATTTCTCTACTCTTCATAGTGGATTGAAAATTTTTTAAGTGTCCCCATACGGAGGAAATCCTTATTATATGATCACCAATTCCCATCAATCCTTCCTTAATTTGCATGGCCATTGAACTTTCCCTTTTACACTAGGGATCTCATTCAAAAAGTATAATGCCAAACAAATGATAAGGGAGCCGAACTTGAAGGTGTGTTTTCTAGACCCAACCGGTGCTAAGAGGGGAGGGGTGAATTAGCACTATAGTGATTAATTAAGGTTTAACCTTAAATCAATGCTTCTAGTCAAACTTAACACTTATCAGAATAAGCAACATTAATAAGAAACATTCACATAAAAATTCAATCACACATGAACACCAAGATTTATCTCGTGGAAACCCAAATGGGAGAAAACCATTGTGTGAATAGAAACTCACAAAATCTGCACTCTTTTGGAGTATGCCTGGTGAGGAGCTATCCCTATTAGGAGATTACAAAGACACTATTAGGTGCCACTTGGTTAAGGGATTTTCTTTAAGGCCTATTAGAGGTAGCCTTGTTAAAGGACTTAGGATCATCATTTAAGATGTCACCCAGTTAAGGGATTTTATAAAGGGACCTATTAAAGTCCACCGAGTTAGGGGATTTTATTGTTGTAGTTATTAGATAACAATATAGAGAATGATCTACTATAATAGCTACTCTTAGCTTAATCAGATCTAAATGAATCTCTTTAGTTTGACCACTAGTTACACTTGCTCTACACTCTACAGGTGATCTACATTCTTTCTCTGTTTTTCACACTACTAGTTGCACTTGCTCTACACTCTACAGGTCCTCTACATTATTTCTCCACTCTTCACACCATCTAAGCTCTACACACTCTCTTCACCAATCTTATATTGACTTAGTAGTTTTGCCCTCTTCTCACCTTGTTGGATCGCCTTCCTTCAAAATTGCACCTTGCAAATTTTATGATCATTCATTTTGTTTTTTGCCAAAAAACCTTTATATCATATTCTCCCGACACATACTCATTGATTCCTAAATAAATTTATGCCTACCACTTGGTAGATTTAATATTCAAATCTATTCAAATCTACCTGCACTCTCTCTGCATGCTCTCCATCAATCTCACCAGCAACTCATCCTCATCTACCTCTGCAATTCATAATTTCACCAACCTCTGGGTCATGTTCTGTCTTTTTAATGCGAACTAGAAAATCTACACAAATGTCACCTTAACTGGTTGTTAACTGTGAGATTTTGCCAAGATCAAGAGGCAATGGAAAGCACAAATAAGAGAGACAAAATATATGATCGAAATAAACTATATTCTATCAAGATGAAAATATTAATCAACTGGATCATCAATCGTTACATACAATGAACATGAGCCTGCTTATATAGGCAAGGTTATATGGATATGTGAGCACACAAACATGACATGTGGCTCAATAAGAAACAAGGGTAGGTAGGAAATAGGTGTGGGTAGGTAGGAGAAACAATATAATATTCCACATGAGGTGGATCACCCACTGAATGTGAAGTGTAACAACAAGATCACACCATAAAAGGTGGAAATTCTCCTACACACACTATCTCAATGTGGCACAAACACCCAAGTGTCTCATACCCAAATTACTATGAAATGCATTTCCTAAGTAAACTTAAGTAAGTGTAATAATATCCAAGATGAATAATTAATTACACCAACACCCCCCCTTAAGTGCAACTTAGGGGAATGCACTTAAGTCTACAATGCAGCTAAGCAATGCAAGATGGGTCCCAACTACTAGGCCATGTTAGGTACCCATGTATAAATGCAAATGCATGAAAACCAATGTAATGAAATCTCTCACAAAGTGGGGAAAGAGAGAAAAACCCAATGGGAAAAAACCCTCCCCCAAAAGAGAGATGAAAAACTAGATACAAAGAACTCTCATAGAAGTATGTGGAGGACAAAACCCCATGTGAGGAAAAAGTCCCCCCCATATGAGAGAAGAAGAGAAGCGAGGAAGCCCCCCCTTAATGTGGAATTTTCACCAATGATAGAAGCTCAATGTATGAAGAAACTACAGCACGAACGTTGAACAACATTCCTCCCCTTAGGAATAAACAAAACCAAAGGTGTATCCATGAAGTCTCCCCAATCATGAAGGGAAGATGTATGAAGAAAACTCATGATGAAAGGAATCTCTGAAAACTACTCAAGTGTCCCCATGTTGATGTTGAAAGATACCCCCTCTAAAGGTGGTAAACTATGCCACACTACTAAAAAGGGCACTCCAAGATCTAGTGGAGATGGATGTAGAACATGTCCCAAAGACTCACATGTCTCCTCAAAAAATAAAGAGACCTCCTCCAACTGTTGTACATAATTATCCACAATCATGTCAACCTCGAAAGAATGATCATGTAGAGAATGAACAAGAGGGTTAGAGTGTCCCCTCGCAACAATCGAAGAATGATCACCTTCATCAAAGAGAAGTTGAATGTCATCAATGATGTCTCCCAAATATGCAATGTAGGATTCCATAAATAAACCTACAGTGTCTATCAAGTAATCATCCCATGAATCTGAAGCTGGAAGACAATGAATATCCTGCTGCACTGAATCACGTGAAGGCAAAATTATCACACTATCTACATCATCAGGTGCAATAGGTGCTGTGATATCAATATGAGGAGATAAAATACAAGGCTCAAGAATGGGGTCACATGTGAGAATCCCCATGTTCAAGTGTCCAAAGTTCTCCTCAAAAATTGAACCATCAGAAGAAGTGTGATCAACATGTGTAGAATCATCAAATGTGAAATCATCATCATCAACAAAATCTGAAAAGGAGTATAATCGAGATGCATGATCAACCACCCTAGTCAAAATGATAGCTCTAGTCTCCAAGTCTCTAATGAAAAATAACTCAGGGGTGAACTCCACAACTCTCTTAGTTGCACCATGTGTGATTTGATAGATAAAAAGAAGATTGTTTGTCAAGTGGGGTACACACAACACATTATTGAAGGAGTTATCTTCAATGTCGATAGATCCTTTCCCAATCACATCCATGTATGTATGATTGCCCATCAAAATTTGTGGCATGGTACAAGGCTCAAATGTAGAGAACATAGACTACAAAGATGCCATATGATGAGAAGCCCCTGAATCTAGAAGCCATCTCTTTGAATCATGACTAATAGTAGCACATAGAGCTTTTCCTTTTCTTGTCCCAAAAGAGTGAGTCTTCCCACTTATAGAGGCCATGAATGCTTTCCCTTTTCCTTTCGAATGTGAGGGAGTGGAAGTTGATGAATCATCCTTCTTGTAGACATTAGGCAAATCAATGTTATGATTTTTGATGATATGTGTGAGCTCATCAATTTTCTTAAAATGGCAACGATGCTCCTCATGACCAAACTTTTTACAATAGGCACAAGTAGGTTTCTCCCTCTTTGGTGAGTTATCCCTCTTGGAAGAGGATGAATCTCCTTGTTGTGGAGAAAATGGTGCTTTGTCCTTAGGCTTTGATTGCCATTTATTCTTGTTTGAGTTGTCCTTTCCTTGATTTCCTTTGTTCCCTTGATTTGTCACTAATGCTTGAGACTTAGAAGCCTTAAGAAAGCCCATGCTTATCAACTTAGTTTGTTCCATCATGAACATTTCATTGCAAGCATCAAATCTAGGAATTGTGTAGCTTGAACCCATTATCATCCTATGGGTTTGGAAACTAGAAACAAATGCTGCATATTCTTGTGGAAGCTTGCCTATCAAGTTGAATGTCAATTGAGTATCCTTCTTATCAATGCCACAATCTTTGAGTTGTGCCCTCAACTCATTTGCCTTAGTGACATAATCTTGTATAGTATCAGAGCTCTTGGGATCTAACATGGTGAGATCACTATCAATTTGATATCCCCTAATCTCATCAACTTGACCATATAATTCTTGAAACTTTTTCCAAGCATCCTTGATTAGAGTACACTTCTCAATATGAAAAATGAGATCCTTTGATACATACTTTCTTAAGGTACCAATTGCCATGATATTTTTAGTAAGCCAATCCAAGTGACCAACTGAATTAGTCTTAGGATCAGTGGGAGCAACAATAGTTCCATCAATGTAATGAGTGAGTCATTTTTCCATAAGTTTACTCCATGCATCAATTTTCCAAGTAGCATAATTATGAGGAGTTAAGAGAGGAAACTTAATAGAACCCATATAAGCAAAAAGGAAGGAACACAAGAGTAAAAAAGCACAAGAGAGACCCCCCAAATTCACTCAATCAAAGTACCCTCCCAAAAAATGATGATTTTGGTACTTTATATGTAGTGCGTGTACAATAGGCCACTTGCAAACAATGGCAAGGTGGACTTCTGATTTCAATTTACAACTTCTGAAAATGAGATCTAAGAGACTTCAACAAATACTACTAGTGATCTAAACTGAGATCCAAACAAAATACAAGTACCAAATATGCCAAAAATGGCCAAATACTGAAAGTACAATTTCTACTTAAAATCACTGCAAACAGATGGTAGATTATGAAAGTAGATGAAAAAATATGAACCTGAAAAGGAGTCCATATGAACCCAAATGAAGCCTCCAAAGTTGTAAAAACTAGGATTTCACGATTTTTGAAAAACCTGTATCCGAAAATCAGAAAACTCCTACACCATTGTACAGATCACAAAATTCTACCCCAAAACAAAAAAAATTGCTTGAAAAAATGAATCTGTATGAGTTAGATATCGCTATTTGAAAATTGTCTGCAAAATTATAATTTCTGGAAAATTTCCGCCACAACGTCAAACTTCAAATGCCTCTAGATTTGACCTCTGAAGTCCGATTTGGATGAAATAAAAGGCAAAAATAACTTTCTTGGACCTCCTCAATCCAATGGTAACCTCAGATTTGACCCATCAATCTTCAATAATAACCTGCAATAGAAAACTCCAAAATACACAATACCAAATAGCATCAATTTCTCTCAATTAGCAAACCAATGACACTCTAATGGCTCTGATACCATGTGAGATTTTGCCAAGATCAAGAGAAAATGGAAAGCACAAATAAGAGAGACAAAATGTATGATAGAAATAAATTGTATTCTATCAAGATGAAAATATTGATCAACTTGATCATCAATCATTACATACAATGAATATGAGCCTACTTATATAGGCAAGGCTATATGGATATGTGAGCACACAAACATGACATGTGGCTCAATAAGAAACAAGGGTAGGTAGGAAATAGGTGTGGGTAGGTAGGAGAAACAATATAATATTCCACATGAGGTGGATCACCAATTGAATGTGGAGTGTAACAACAAGACCACACCATAAAAGGTGGAAATTCTCCTACACACACTATCCCAATGTGGCACAAACACCCAAGTGTCTCATACCCAAACTAATATGAAATGCATTTCCTAAGTAAACTTAAGTAAGTGTAATAATATCCAAGATGAATAATTATTTACACCAACATTAACTATTGTAGATTTCACTATCTATTTATTTGATGATATCTCACCTTGACCGATTCACCTTTTCTCATCGCATCAAGCTTACATGTCATCGCTCTCAGATTCTTAGTGGATAGAATTCAATTTATATTACTGGTTCATCAGTGTAACTCTTTATCTTTTTCCACTAGTCACTGATCATCAATCAGACTGATCACCTGTATGTCTAGAGTGTTCTGGTCATGCATAGGACTACTAAACTACAATCTGAGTCACCTCTTGTGTCCACATCATTATTTCATTTGCCAGTTTTAAGAAACTGCTCTCACCACCTATCAGGTGCTTGACTAACTGGTCAGCTACTCTATTTATCCTTCAACTGATTAGTTCTTCAACCAACACACTGCTTAAGTGTGTCAATAATGGATATTAGGGAAGCATTGAATCCTCCATACTGATTGCAGCCATGAATAAACCATTGAGGTTTACCATACCTCTTTGCCTATGAGTATGGCCTTATTCACTGGTAGTGTTTGTCATCAATGACAATACTTAACTGATGAACTAGTTGTGCCAACACCATTAGTTATGCGAACAATCTCCCCCTTTGCCATTGATGGCAACACTTCAAACTTCTCTTTAGCATCTAGTCACTTATGCTTCTACTATACCGATCAATAGCTTTGTTTGAATCTCCCTCTCACTGGCTTCCATTCATGTCACATTTGAATCCATATCCTCTCAAGTTCCATCTAACTTCACTCCCCCTTTGAAAACAATGCCAAAGGTGTAGTGTAGACATCCTATTTCACATACTGAATGACTACTCCTCCTAATAGGAGTAGTCCATAATTATCAATCCAAATACATTAATTTTTTAGGAAAATCATACTAGATTGATGTTGTTCCAATCTTCACTTACCTTAGAGCATGTAGGGGAATTACCCCTAGCTTACCTCTAAGATATTGAAAAGCATCCTTAGGTAGCGACTTGGTGAATATGTATGCAACTTTTTGCTTGGTTGGCACATATTCCAGTCTAACTTCTTTGTCCTATACCTAGTCCCTAAGATAATGATATTTTATTGCAATATGCTTGGTTTTAGAGTGCATAACCAAGTTTTTTGATATGTTAATGGTACTTATATTGTCACGGTGTATCACCACTAGTTCAGTCACCTTTTCTTGGATACCTTCCAAGATCTTCTTCATCCATACTACCTATGTATAGTTGATTGTTGTAGCCAAATACTCTATCTCCACTGTGGATTGAAAGATACAATTTTTTTTCTTGCTTGTCCATGACACAATCCTATCTCCAAGAAAGAATGCACCTCCACTAGTTCTCTTTCTGTCATCAATTCTCCCTATGCAATCTACATCGATAAAGACACTTAAGTTGAAATTTCTTTTATGTAAATACCAGAGGCCATACTCATCAGTCCACTTAAGGTATCTAAATATTCTATTAACCACCACCATATGAGTCTCACTTTAATTTTCAAAAAATCTAGCAACCCAACCAACTACTTGTGCTATATCTGATCTACTATGCACTACATACTACAACTTATCGATCATGGATCGCTATAGTGTCTCATTCACTTCATTAGCCTCATCATTTTTGGAAATCTTCCAACCTATAACCATTGGTGTTCCAACAGGTTTGGAATTTTCCATTCCAATGGATTACAATATTTCCCTTTTATATTTGGTCTGGCTAATGAATATACCATCCTTTAGTTGAGAAACTTCCAGACCAATGAAGAATTTAATTTCACCTATCATGGACATTTCATATTATTTCTTCATTTCTTCTACAAAACCTTTGCTCATTTCATCATCTCCTCCAGAGATAATGCCATCTACTAAAATCTCTACAATCAGATGTTTTCCTTCTTTTCCATTATTCAAATACAAGTTGCTGTTGTCATTGGTTCTCATGATCCCTATACTTATCAGGTATGAGTACAGTCTCTCATACCAAGATCTTGGTGCTTGTTTTAGCCCATACAGTGCCTTTTCAAGATTACATACCATATCTCTTCTATCTTCTAAAGAAAACCCTTTCGGTTTCTTAATGTACACTTCGTCCTCTAGAACACTATTCAAGAATATCGATTTGACATCCATTTGGTATACCTTAAACTTCCTATAAGAAGGATAAGCAAGCAAGATTTTGACCCCTTCTAGTTTGGCCACTGGTGCAAAGGTCTCTCTGTAATCTAAACCTTCTTCCTATTCAGACTAACCTTGCTTTGTTTCTTAGTGCTTGACTAGTTTCATCCATTTTGTTTCTAAACACCCCCTTGGTGCCTATCACATTTTTATTTTCTAGTCTAGGCACAAGGGTCCAGGTTTTATTTTTCTCAATCTTCTCCAGTTCTTCATCCATAGCTTTGATCTGGTCTTCATCTTTTAGAGCCTCCCTTGTTTTGGGCTCAATTTAGAGAGTAGACAAGTACTCTCCCTTGCTTTTCTTCTAGTCAATACTCCTGCATTTTTGTCACCAATAATATTGTCAACAAGATGATTGTTTCTGACATATCTTGGTTGTAGCAATTCATTTCTTGGAGATACTTCTACTAATTGTGCAAGTTCTACTTCACATGTTTCCTCATTTTCAACTACATTAGGATTTTCTACAGTAGGTTTGACTGGTACAATGTAATCAAATCCTTGATAGTCCTCTAGTTCACTCTTCCTATCATGTTCATTTTTCTCAGAGAACTCATCTACTCTAACATTTTCACTCTCTACAATCATACCGGTACTTTTTTTCAAACATCAGTATGCTTTACTCTTTGTGGAGTAACCTAAGAAGGTTCCTTCATCACTCTTTGGATCGAAATTTCTAGAGTACTCATCCTTTTGATATAGCACCTGCTTCCAAATACCTTGAAGTAATTTACATTGGGTGAGTCTCCACACAATAATTCATAGGGAGTCTTATTTATCCCCTTCTTCACATGTATCTGGTTCAAGCTATACACAACAATACTCATTGCTTCTCTCTAGAAGACATGTGGAATATACTTTTGTATCATTAGAGTCTTTTCACAATCAATTAGAGTTATGTTTCTTCTTTCAACAACTCCATTCTGCTGAGGTGTTTTGGGTGCAGACATCTACCTCGTAATCCCTTGTTCTTCACAATAATTTATGAACTCTTGAGAGGTGAACTCTCCTCCTCTATCCGATCTCAAATATTTTAGACTCTTACTGGTTCCTCTCTCCACTCGAGCCTTCAAGACCTTGAACATGTGATAGGCTTCAGATTTTTCTTTCAAGAATACAACCCACATCATTCTTGAGAAATGGTCTACAAACAACATGAAGTACTGATTCCCATAGAAACTCTTTGTCCTCATAGGACCACACAAATTTATATGCACTAAGTCTAGCACATTCTCAGATGAATAAGATTTGCTACTGAAACTAGATCCGGTCAACTTTCCTAGTTGACAATCTTTTCATATAGCACTTTTTCAAGTTTCATAATGTCAGATATACCTCTGACAAACTTCATTTTACTAACTTTAGCTATGCTATAAAAATTTACATGACATGATCTTTTATGCAATAGCCAACTATCTTCTACCTTTTCAATTAGGCAATTTCCTATAGTGGTATCTAGGTAGAACATATTACCTTTAGTTTGTTTATCGGTATCAATCAGACCTCCTAATTTATCACTTATTTTGCATATTCCTTCATTAAAATCCAACCGGTAACCCTTATTGTTAACTTGTGCAACACTTAAAAGACTATAATTTAGCCCTTCTACCTAGTAAACATCTTCACAATTGGTTTAATCATTTGGGGTTATAGATCCCTTACCTTTTACTGCACAGGGAGAATCATAGCCAAATCTCACTAGTCCTCCATCACAGTCCTCCATGCTGAGGAATTTGTTCTTGTCACCAGTCATGTGGTGAAAGCAGCCACTATCAATTACCCAGTCTCCACACTAATTTGTACTAGAAATTAGTTCCATATCACTTTCCTCTATGCTATCTTCCTTTACCACTACAAATGCAATCCCTTCTCCATCAGATCCTTTTGATTCTTCATTAGTAACTCCTTCTTTTGCAAGATAGAACTCCTTCTTTCTCTTTTCTTTGTATGTTCTAAAGTTATCCTTCCTATCATTTTTAGGACATCTGGATGCAATATGACCTATTTTATTGCATGATAAACACTTCAAGGGTAGTTTACCTCTGTACTTCCCTTTTCCTCTTGGCAGCCTTCTTGCAATTAGTTCTTCAAGCTCATCTTGTTCCTATTCTTCAGATAACAAGTTGTCATGTTCATGAGAATGACCGGTTCTTGTAGTAGAATTACTTCTGCTTTCTTTTCTTCTTATTGTTGGTGTAAGTGTCATGGAATATTTGAAGGCAGCATCAATCTTTGGCATACGGTTATCATAGTTGCTTAGTTCAAAGGAAGTCAACTTGCCAATCAGGGAGTCAAGTGTAACATTAACTATTCCCAAAGATCTGATTTCCTTAATTGTAGAAACCCTTATGGCATATTGTGGTAGTAAGGTTCTCAATATTTTGCTAACCATGTCATTTTCTTCAAGTTTTCCTCCAGCACTTCTAATGAAATTTACCACATCCTTTATTTTTTTGTTGTACTACTCTATATTTTCTCCTTATTGCATCCAAATCTCATCAAATTTGCCTCTTAAGCTATCCACCTTAGCTTTTTGTACATAAGGATCTCCTCCATATATAGTCTTTATCTTATTCCACATCTCATAGGCTATTTTCAGATCTTGAACCTCAGCATACTCATTATCAAATAGAGTACTAGCAATCACATCTATAGTTGTGATGTTATCTTATTTCTCTTTGATCTGATCTATAGTGAGAACCCCTATATGTTCATTGTACTCTATGCTTACATGATTGAAGTATTGGTCTCCTAGGGTTCTTAGGTAGAGCTTCATTCTACCACACCATAATGTGTAATTATCCTTAGAGAACTTTGGGCCTTCCTTTTGCATCATCTTGGATCATTCTTTAAGTTCTTAAACTCTTTTGAATCTAAGGACCAAGGCTCTGATACCAATTGTAAGACCCAACCGGTGCTAAGAGGGGAGGGGTGAATCAACATTGTATCAGTTAGTTAAAATTTAAACTTCTAGTCAAACTTAACACTTATCAGAATAAGAAGAATTAATAAGAAACATTCAAATAAAGAAGTCTATCACACATGAACACCAAGATTTATCTCGTGGAAACCCAAATGAGAGAAAACCATGGTGTGAATAGAAACTCACAAAATCTGCACTCTTCTAGAGTATGCCTAGTGAGGAGCCATCCCTGTTAGGAGATTATAAAGACACTATTAGGTGCCACCCAGTTAAGGGATTTTCTTTAAGGCCTCTAAGAAACTTTACCTTGTTAGAGGTAGCCTTGTCAAAGAACTTGGGATCATCATTTAAGATGTCACTTGGTTAAGGAATTTTACAAAGGGACTTATTAAAGTCCACCTGGTTAAAGGATTTTACTGTTGTAGTTATTAGAAAACAACAGAGACAATGATCTTCTATAATAGCTACTTGTAGCTTAATTCTATCCAAATGAAGATCTTCAATTTGACCACCAGTTACACTTTCTCTGCACTCTACAGGTGCTTTGCATTCCTTCTCTACTTTTCACACTACCGGTTACACTTTCTCTACACTGTACAGGTGCCTTGCATTCTTTCTCTACTCTTCACACCATCCGACCTTTGCACACTCTCTTCACCACTCTACTATTCACTTAGCAGTTCTACCCTCTCCTCACCTTATTGGATCACCTCTCTTCCAAATTGCACTTTGCAAATTTTATGATCAATCTTTTTGGTTTTCAGCAAAAATCCTTTATATCATATTCTATTGACACATACCCATTGATTCCTCAATCAGTTTACACCTAACACTTGGTAGATTTGAAATTCAAATCTTTCCAAATCTTCCTGCACTCTCTCTGCGTAGTCTCCATCAATCTTTCCAACAACTCATTCTTATCTACCTCTGCAATTCATAATTTCACCAACCTCTAGGTCATGTTCTATCCTTTTAATGTGAACCCAAAAAACCACACAAATATCACCTTCACTGGTTGTTAACTGCTATAGACTTCGCTATCCATTTGTTTGATAATATATTGCCTTGACTAATTCACCTTTGGTCATTGCATCCAGCTTACCAGTGATCGCATTGATATTTTTGGTGGATAGCATTCAACCTATATCACTGGTTCACTAGTGTAACTCTTCATCTTTTGCCACCAGTCACTGATCATCAATTAGAATGATCACCTATCTGTCCAAAGTGTTCTGATCATGCATAAGACCACTAAACTGTAATCTGAGTCACCTCTTGTGATTGCATCATCATTTCATTTGCCAGTTTTAAGAAACTGATCTCAACACCTATCGATGACTAACCAGTCAGCTACTTTGTTTATCCTTCAACTGATTAGTTCTTCAACCAACACACTTCTTCATGTGTTAATAATTCATATTAGGGAAGCATTGAATCCTCCATGCTGATTGAAGCCATGAGTAAACCATTGAGGTTTACCACACCTCCTTGCCTATGAGTATGGCCTTATTCAATGGTAAGTGTTTATCATCAATGACAATACTTAACTGACAAACTGGTTGTGACAACACCATTAGTTATGCCAAAAGTGTTTCTTATCCTATTTAATCTTCTTCAAGTTGCTTATTAATTCATTCAAAAGAATTGTACATAATTCATACCTTTTATCTTATTTTAACATCTAATATGTTGAGTATATTGCGGTAGCGGAGATAGAATTTTGCCTACTTGATTGATACACCTTGTATCCAACCACCATCGATGCAAATCTAACATCATGCTCCAATATATCATTGATAGTCATTTCCCTGTTGTCGAACTTAGAACCGGTAGTGGCTATCATAGTGTTATTCGATACCTTTCTTAGTCCAAGAACTTCACCGGTTGCATTCAAGCATGTCACTACTTCAATCAACTTCTTGGTGATTTTGTAGGGTTTGTCTAGCCAAATGAATTCATCCTAGACTCTGTTGAGGACATACCAGACCCTTTCCACTTCATCAAATATCGAGAAATGAAAAAATTGAGTGAAACCCTTTTCATGGCAAATTTTGTGTTCTAGCTTCAGATTTACCAATTTGTCTCCCAAATGCTAGTTATAAAGAGAAAACATATCTACACTCTGAAGCTCCTCAATATCATAGTGAATGTAAGTCCTAATGTCTTCATTATGAATAAAATCATAGGGAACCAAAGAAAATTCTCCTTCCAAATCATTTTCAACAAACTTCAAATGATGTTTCTTAAAAACAAGTCTTACCCTATCTGAAATCTCAACAACCAAAGGAGTAGCAATTCTAGATGTAGATACCATTTTAAATTTAGGGTTTGAAATTAGATAGCTTCATGAAATAGATAAATACCTTTTGATTCAACCGGGTGTAAGAAATTGCTTTCTGATCATCAAAAGATCGTATTTTGCCCTCAAATCACTTTTTCTCAGTGCTCTATTCTATTCTCTCATTCTCATTGTGAAGAATGAACCTTTGAAATTCCCTTTTAACCTCTAAAAACCTAATTTTGTGTTGTAATAAATTCTTCAACCGGTTACCTTGATTTTTCATGAAATCACCTCTTGGAATCTCAAATCTCCATCAAATATTCTAGATATTATCTGCATACATGATCTGATCCTTCTGCAACCTTTCGAAACTAATTACAGATCTCTGAAGAAGGGGTTTGTAATGATCTTCATGAAAAGATCTCCCTAAGGCCAAAAGCCCTAGTTACCAAATGAGGTTCCATCACCAGATTCAGGTGTGGATTCATTTACAACATTAGGACCTTCCTTCTTCACCCACATCTTCTTATGTTGATCTCTAATCTCTTCTACCTTTTTTTTTCCTTTCTCATTTGATTTTCTTTTGTTTACTAGATCATTATTTCCGCTTTTGCAATATTTTGTAATGTGTCCATGTTTGTTGCATGCATGGTAGATAACATTTCTCTGCATAGGCCTAAAATTTACTTGATTTTGTCTCATCCTGCATTGATTAGAGATATGTCCAAACATTCCACAAGCATAGCATCTCTTATTATGGATATTATTCATTATTGCTCTGCACATATTTGACTTGTGACAAAAATTGTTGCATATGAAACATTGCCCAGTAAAGGTAGGGCCTGTTGGGAGTATTTAAAATTGAGTCAAAGTTTGTAGGCCTATTTCAAAATTTTGCTCAGTATGTCAGAAAGGCACCTAAATAAGTCAGTTTGAATGGCCTAGTTTGCGAGAGGGTAAATGGAGCCAATTGATTTTCAGAGGGTAAGGCTCGATATTCATGTCCCAAACCTTTCATTTGGCCTATTCAGTGATGTGCAACTTTCAGAATTCAATTTGGATAAGTTTATGAGGTACCCAGTTTGAGGGGTGAGCTGAAAGTGCATTCTAGGCACAAGTGCAAATTTTATTAAGTAGCCTACTTTGGGTGTTTATATCTTTTTCCATGTTTATTATCATGAATAATTTCAAAATGGATTGAATTTTATGCATAAATGTGAGTCAACATGCAAAATTTCAAGTCCTTATGAATCCGTTTGCTCATTTTTCAAAGCTCAATGCGTTTGTAATTTGTGATGTTTGCACAAGTGTAAAAATGTCCTGGTGAGCGTCATGTCAGAATGTTTGTTCCAAGCTAATTTTGGTATAAATGGTGAGCTAAGTTTCAAATTTCAAGGCTCTACCAATCCGTTTGATCAGTTTTCAAAAGAGCTCATTTTGCCATCAAATTTAGTTATCCACACTCCAGTATTATATCAGTTAATGTAGCCATTTTGGTGAGCATGCCGTTTGCATCCTGTCAGTCTGGTAATCGAATTGGGAATTCAAAGATTTAATATGTACTTTAAGGTACCTATGTTTCAAATTTGAGGACCCATGGAGGTCGTTTGATATTTTTGAGAAAGGCATCATGTGTTGCCAGAACATTGACTTCATTAGGTCCGCAGTGTCGACAAAGCCAGTTGGCTGTTTTCGGAAATTAATATCTCTTCGCTCAGGACTCGTCTTGAGAAACCGTTTGGTAGATGTCATCCTTGTATATCAAAGTACATGCCTATCAGATGGCGAGCTCCAGAAAGGTGTTTTGACAAGTTTGAAAATTACGTCTTCGTGATTAAATGCGAAAATTGTGGCGTAATTGCCTAAAGGTTGTAAAATGTGGATTAATGATCCGAAAATGATGCCGATCATTTCTGGAGGTATGTTTGAGGTCCGTGAAGCATTCCAGGGGTCAGTTGCATGAAAACAAAAATTTTTTTAGTCGGACCAACTTTGGGGCCCGACCTGGCTCATGCTTGTGCCGTATTAGTTTATTGGTGACTTTGTTCACTAAGAGATTTTCAGAATATCTAAATATGGATTATAATCATGAGGCATGTCATAAGAGTTCAAGATGTTATTATGAACTTCAGGCAATTTAAAATTGGCAAGTTTGGAGCCAAATCCTCCTTCAGCGACAAAGAAGAGCATTAAAAATTATGAATGCACTTGGCAGCCATGGTGTGAAAAGACCATTTAAACTTTCAAATTAAGTGCATTGGCATGTGAAAATCCATTAAAACTTTCAACCAAATGTAATGTGGAAGGTGTAAGCCAAATTTCATGACTTTGCCAACATCCTCCATGCTTGAAGTTTGACAAAGAGAAGACTTTATAAACTCCAACCAATGCAAATAGCAGACCTCTTTCCCCATGTGAAGCTACAATAGCAAAAAAATTGAAATAAAAAATGCCATTAGGAACTCCAGGATTCTATGTGGTATGATAAGGAGGCAAACAATAAAGACTTTCCAGCAAATGTATCGAAACCATTGGCATCTTTTCTCCTTGTGTGGTAATTAGAAGGCAAAGTTTTTAAAACAATGTTAAAATACAGACCAGCATTTCCTCCTCCCCCACATTGCCTTTCCTTGCTGGATGTGGTGTTGGTTGAAGCTTCTGTGTAGATGGAGTTTGAAGAAGGCATGGAGATTGTGGAAGTCAACAGCAACAAATTCCAAGGAGAAGCAAACAACACTCAGCAAATATAATGGCAACCCTCCCTGTGGGCTACCATTTGAGCAAAAAATAAAATGAAATAGGCAGCGTGGAGTGTAGAAGAGTCTTCCTACTTCATCCCTGCATGGCTATCCCTTTGTGTGAGTTAAATAGCATGAAAAACTTTTAAACAAATGCACAGGGCAGCCTTCTCCATGACGTGGTGGATGGGGAAAGAAGTTTAATGCAAATTAATGTATATGGAAAATACAAATTCGACCTTGGTAGCAGTCTCTTTGTGTTTGGTATGAAGCAAAGGCCATTGAATTCCAAGCAAATGTAAAGAAATCGCCATGAAGTCTCAGAAAAGAGCTCCAAAAGTGTAGCTACAGGCAAATCACTTTATCCCACATTGGCTAGGAAGTGGTATTTTTTGGTATTTATAACCAAAAACCCACAGTAATAATATGTCTAAGCCACAAAGAATTTTGACAGATGGTGCCTATGGTGCCCAAGGTGGGCCCACACCCAAGCACACATCCCGAGGTGACAGAGGAGATGACTGAGCGATGACCAGGTGGACCCCACGTAGGCATGCTTCTCGAGGTAGGTAGGCAAAATTTTGCAAAGGAAGGCCGGCTTAACGAGTGAGCAAGTTCGAGATGGATCGACGGTGTGTGCTATTTCGTGAAAGGAAGATGCACATGAGTTACACCCTACTAAATAGTGAAAGTGAACGAGAGCCATCCACGTGTCGTGATAGGTGGCAGTCCAGTGGTGATGACGTGGCGCTGAGGTGGTGTACATGTGGTGGCCAAGTGGCAGTGACAAAGCAGATGATGTGGCAGTGATGAGGTGTCATCCCAGGTGGCATCTGATCAACCCCATCGACCAATCAGAGGCCGCCACATGGAAAAAGTGTCAGGACCAAATGAGGGCAAAAATTCAAAATTAAAATGAATAAATGATTTAGTTCTGACTATATTAAAATTTGAAATATTTAAATGACTAAGCACAAATGGGAATTAATTCGCCCAAGGTCTAAATTTTGGCCAAAATATAAAGTATTATATATTGCCGAAAAGCTCTCAAAGTGAGGAATCTGATTATAAGGTTAATTTTGACAAATGTGCGATATTTTGGAGGTAGTTTCCATAGGAATAAAATTTAGTTAGAGAGGAGACACTTGGCAATTCAGTTGCAGATTTGATTTTCTTCCCTCCTCTTTTTATTTTGAATTCTTCTTAGTTGTAAGGGTTCCAGAAATTTGGAAAATGCTCCAGATTTGATGGCTTCCATTTTCTGAAGATCTTGACCCAAGTTTGTAAATGCTTCTATTTGGTTTCAGGGTATAGAGATTGTAGTGTAGTGTTGTAAATATGGTTTTAATTGCAGGTCTTACTGGTGTCAGGCATGAGTAATTTCCCACAAGATTATCTCTGTGATATGTCTTTTTTCATTATTATGAATTCAATCCTCAAGAAGGATGAAATTTTTCATCTCAAGGAGATTGTATGATTGTTTGTAGGCATTCTTCAATGAAGAGTTTAAATTCTATAGTTAGTCATAAATAATGAAATATGTATCCAGATCTGATGAATTTGTGAATGAATCAAATAGTGCATTAATATAAGGTATTGATGCATGAATATCTTGTTTAAGGAAGACAAACTTGCATCTATGATTCATATTTGTAGTTCTGTGAGTGACTCTGCTACCCAATGAACAAGACACAAGTCTTTGACAGATTTGGGAATGGTCTCAGATATACATTTTAAAAGATAAATCTATTTCCCTTTATGTTTAGGGGTTAATGTTTTATCCTTCCAAAGGTCTATTTCACCTATTATTTGTATAAGATCTAGCCCATCTATACATGTTACCTAATTTGGTGAGCTTGTGGAATGGTTTGTTTGCTCATTGTTGATGCAGTCTTATGTTTGTGATTGTTGTATTCAATGCATCAAAAGGGTGATCCCCCCTAGGTCTAGCAGAACCTGAAGTGCAGGAGGATCATTAGGATCCTATGTTATGTTGTCCAAGCCCTGAGGTGTTTCATTGATTGAGATTGGCTATCTCATAGATAGATTTATAGGTGTCTTGGGTTATCACTTTTAGTGGACAATAGGACCACTCTTCATTATATTATTTATCATCCCATTTTTCATCCTACTTTTGCATTGATTTTCCATATGGCCAAAGTTATTGTAAGTGAAACATCTACCATTGAATTTATGGGCATTAATTTTTCTTACTAGAGGATTCTTTCTCTTCTCATGATTAGGTTTTGTATTCCTTTGTCCAAAACTAGAGGATTCTCCTTTCTCATATCCAAGTCCTCTTGTGTCCTTTCCATGTCTCTGACTTTATAGCATCTCATCTAGAATTTTTGAGGTAGCCTTGAATTTTTCCTTATAATCATTAGCAGCAGCAAGCTCAGCTCTTAAGATAACAATTTTTCTTTCAAGTTCTTGACCATCATTCTTTGATTGCATCAACTCAAGCTTCAACTAATCATTCTCAAAGGTCAATCTACAACATTCATCTGATCTATCTTTCAATTATTGAGTTAGACTTTCTTCATTCTTCTTCCTATCTTCAATCTCTTTAGTCAGCTTCATCAAAATGGATTTCATCTCATTCTTCAATACAACATTCTCTCTAGCAAGATTTTCACATTCATTAGTCTTGCCCTAATTTTTCATGTTTTTTTCTTCTCTCTTTCAGTTTGTCTATCGGCTCTATCCTCTTGTCTCTTGAAGTGCTCACTTGTTCTTTCAGTGTCTCAATGAAACCTTTTGCTATACTCAGGTTTCTCTTTAAGTAACATACTTATTTTCTTGTTGAATCAAGGTCTTCAAGAGCCACACTAATTTTTCTCTACAAACTGGAGTCCATTGATTCAATCTTTCAGATCTTCCTCAAGTTTTTAGGCTTCCTCAGAGGAACTAGGCTCTGATACCAATTATTGGAATCAATGAACACTAAGAGGGGGGGTGAATTAGTATTCTGCAAATTTTAAACTTATGATATTGATTCTTAAACCATTGAATGAACAAAAAAGAAAGTAAGATGCATAAACATGAAGCAAATAACTATGCAACCATAACATCAATATTTTTTATGTGGAAACCCAAAAGGGAAAAACCATGGTGGGATTTGAACCCACAATATTATTCCACTATGGCCAGTAGAAAAATAATATTACATGAGGGGAATGCACTTGCATTTAGGCACACTTCCTAGAGCTCACTGCTCAAGTTAGAAAATAGGGCTACAACCACAGAGAAAGGCTCATTACCTTAAAAGCAATTACAAAAAGATTAAAATGAATGATGAACTAGAGAATAGAATCTACAAATGCCAAAAATTAGTTTTAGTTAGGTACAAGCTGATCCACTCTGTCTGATCTCATGATTTGTTTTGTTCTTTGGAACTACTCACCTGATCATCAAAAATAATAATGCACACATGAAACTATGCTCCATCACTTCAAAACAATCGAGCACATCATGTTCATCATCCAAGTCAGTCTTATATATCCACACCATCAAAAATGATCTTTCACAAGTTGGGTTGACCAAATATAAAAAATGAAATGTGTAGCTGGAAGTTAGCTTCAATCCTCATGAAAACATATTCCGGATCTATACCATGTAATCAAACACTTCCTATAGGTCTCACATATCATCCCAAAAATATTACCAATCACCAGAATCAACTTAAAGAATCTAGGCACATGTTATACCATCATACACAAGACATACTTTGTTTCACTCTTCTACCAGATATTGAATCTTCTTCAACAAGTGTAAGAGTTAATACCAGAGGGTGGATTTGCATGGTAATCTCCTTTAGATACTCAACCAACTAACTTTGATCATAGAAACCAAAAACTACATCACCAAAAAAGAGAAATGCTCTCAAAACTGTACACTGAGCTTCATCGAACAAACTGATATCAGAAAACATATTGAAGATAATCGGTTAACCAAAACTCCATACTGGATCAGATCAACAGACTGAGTTGCCATCAATGACAACTCCTAAGAATATATAAGCATCAAGAAACACCAATCTTCACAAGAGCATTACCAAAACATCAAATGCCAATAATCTCCCCCTTTGGTAGACGTATAAAAATGACCATATTCCTAAATGAATATTTTATGTTCATTTCTCTATTTAATTAAATCCAATTTAAGTAAATTATTCACATTCTTCTATTTTATTAAGTAAATTACTCAATTTATTTAAATAAAATTCACTATACCATTTAATGAATAAATCATTTTATTCAATTAAATCCCCCTAGCCACTTTTAATTAGATTCAAATTTAATTAAATAGTTATCCTAAATTGAATAAATCTAATTTATTTAATTTCCCCAAATTACAACCAAATTGAATGAATTAAATTATTCAATTAAATCCTATTATCCCCCATCCACTTGCAATATCCCAAACCCCTTCCTAATCCCTTCTAGAATCTTCTAAACGCTTCTAATTAACCTAACCCTCCTCTAAACTTTGTCACATCCCTAAGCAAAGGGAGGTCACTTCTCAAATGGCCCAAAGTCTTGGATAACCATTAAAGGTTTTCAACCTTCAACCACCAAAACCCCTAAAGTCTTTGAAAACCATTGAAGGCTTCCAACCTTCAACCACTTAATCCCCAAAGTCTCCAATAACCATTAATGGTTAATTCAAACTCTCCCACATGGTTAAAACATTTGTTTTGACTCAACCTCTACCCAACCCAAGGGTCTCATCAGGCCTTTAATGCTTTGACCATGATTATCTCTTAAACATTTTCACAAAGGTTTATCCTTAGATTAAGTCTTAATCCAGTGGGTAAGCCTAACTTAGACTTGACCCTTAGCCTTTAGATAACCATGAGGTCTTCTCAGGCCTTTAATGCCTCCAACCTCTTCTCTCAACCCAATCTTGTGTTGACATTTGTCACTATTTTATTGGTGCCAATTGTGCACATGGATCCCCAACTTTCAAACTTAGCCCTTGATTAAACCTTTCAATCCTGACCATCCATTGCCCTATTTGTGCTATAAATAGAGCTCTCATTCCTCCATTTTTAACAATCATCTTTTAAATTTGAAGCATCACACTTATGCTCAAATTCTTTCAAGCTTTCATATCATTTTATGCTCATCATTTAGCCTCTCTTTAAATCAGGAATATAGACTAAATATGCATGCTTAGAATAATTTATTTATCATTTTAGCTCAATCATAGAAGAAGTATAGTATGCTAGGATAGTATTCATACTAATCTTGTCATCTTATCATCTAGTTTATTGCATTTGGGAATCATACCTATCTTAACATCCATCTCATACTAAAATCTAAAAAAGCATCTCTCGTTCTAATATTTTCCATCCCTAAACCATTTTGCTCAGTAATCTGAGAGAAAAAACGTTGGTTTGAGGGACATTGTGAGATAGAGAACCATGGGACCCTCCTTGGGAAGCTGAGTAACACATCGTTACTCCATAGCTTGCATCAAGAAGTCCTATGTGTGTGTGTGTGGACTAGTATTTCTCATTATTTTCACATATTAAGTTTTTATTTGCCCACTTTTCCCACATACATTTCTGGCACCCACCATGGGGCTCGACCCCAAATAACACATCGGTTTTTGAAATTGATCATTTTTGTAGGTCTGCGGGAAACGGGAATCAGCTCATTGAAAAGATATATTAGCGCATCCGCCTAACAGTTTAGCGCTTCTAGCCTACTATTTAGCGTGTGGGCTCTTTGTCTTAACGCATGATTCTGTTTAACAAATTTTCCTATAGGTATCAACGCGGGCAAAACATAGAGTAGCACATCGACTTAACAGATTAGCGCATCAGACCCTTGGTTTAGTGCCTCCACTACATCATCCAGCACTTAAAACCAAAACAGTAGCGCATTAGATTTAAAATTTTCCTGTAGAATTGACCGCAGGAAAAGAAAACATAGGGTAGCACTTCCGACGCCTAGAGTAGTGCATCCCAGTAACAGAATAGCGCAGAAAAACATAAATATAGCGCATCTAGAGCATATTGTAGCGCATACAGTTTGTTCTGTAGCACATCACAGACAAAACAAAAAAAAATAAAAATTGTTGTAACAGAACTAAAATTTTAGACTTGTAGAAGTCCCCCAAAACACTTGACAATTTTATCGTTTTGTTTGTTTGCAGGGTTATAACGGTTTGTTGCAGGTAAAGCGAGGAAATTTATTTTTACAGAAAAACGATTTCTTTTTGTTGACCATTTCCATTTTTCTAGATCAGAAAATCTTTCTTTTAAAGATTAAAAAGAACATCATGTTTTTGTGGAGCAACATCTCTACATAAGTTAGCAAATCACTAAATTGGAGGCTTAAAAAGAAATCTGTGTTTGCTTTGTCTCGAAAGTGGAAGGTATATGCTCTCCCCTTAACTGGGTGATCAAAAAGCCAAACCACTCTTACACTTTCAGTACTTCAAGCATTTAAATCCTTTAGCAGGCCTGCCTTCCCGAGGAGTTGCAATCAACTCTTAAAACCATTTATGGCCGGTGTGAAGGGAATGACCTAAGTGGGGAATGACTTTGACGCCAAAAATTCCAACCTACTATAATCAAATGTGGAAAGTGACGAAAGTCCTTTTCAACGGTTGCGCGCAGTGATTAGCCTTCCCCCAATATCCTCGAGATACGTAAAGCCTTTGTTCTAAAGGTTGGGAAGCCTCCTGAGGGAGTTTATCACTGACGATCGAATGAGAAGCCTGATTACGAACCATAGAATTAGAAGCTTTGAGCCGAGTCAGTATCCAAACATTTGTAACATCATAGTGCAAGGGTGGGGAAGAATCTGCCCCCAAGATTACTCACCATATATCTCCCAAGATAACTACTCAATTGTGAAGCAATTCACTTTGGGTTAACTTCTGACAAAAGGTAAAAAAACGGGTGCCCTCTAGGGAGTGACATGGTTGTTTGAGCTGACGGAGTATTGAGACTAGTGGGCTATGATGTTACTTATGACCCTTGAATAAAGAGTCTTTCTGAAGTGTCTTATTTGTATCCAAACCTACTAAAACATTGGGGATTTGAACACATCCTCGCCAGAACATACACTTTTTGTTAGATTAGGCTAAATGATTGTACTTTGTGTGCTGTGCTTACATTTGTTATTTCAGAAAATCATCCATTACACTTGAAAATTTTCTCAAAATTCAAAATTCTCACAAAAAAATTACCAAAAAAGAAAAAATAGGGCATTCTAGTGCATAAGAGCAACATCTTAGTGCATATAACACTTCTATTAGCGCATCCAAACCACAAATTAGCGCATGCAGTTAAAAAAGTAGCGTTTCACCCTTAGGCAAAACATGATACAATACATTAGCGCATCCAAAACACAGTCTAGCGCATTGTAAAGACAGCCTAGCGCGTAGGTGCCCATAATTAGCTCATAAAGAAAAACAGTTAGCATGTATCAGGCCCAGTGTAGCGCGTCTAGTTTCGAACAACTTTCACAACATTTTTTTCACAGTCTTCGTTTAGCATGTGGCAGTTACATTCTAGCGCGTGCATTAGATATATTAGCACATAAAGAAAAATAGTTAGCGGGTAGCTATCCCAGTATAGCACGTCGCTTTTCCAAACAGAGTTAACAACAATTTCAAACAGCCTGAATTTAGCACGTCGAGGAAACAGCTTAGCGCATGTAAACCATGTATTAGCGCATAATCCAAAATAGTTAGCGTGTATCAAGCCCAGTATAGCGCATGGATTTTTCACCTGTCAAAGCACAAATTCTTCCAAAATCAAAATTTTAGCGCATATCTAGGGGTAGATTAGCGCGTGTGCTTAGTTTTTTAGCACATCAAAGAAATTAAGTAGCGCATACAACCTTTGTTCTAGCGTGTGGTCCAAAGCCAAAAAACCAAAGAGTTAAAAACTGAAAATATTTTGAAAATTTCAAAAACATTTAAGAAGAGTTTTTTAATCAAAAATCATCTTTTATCAAACTAGAGTGACAAAAACAAACCGTTAAAAAATTTTCTCAAGTTAAATTTGTGTCAAACAAAGTTGTCATAATCTAAAACAATATCGCACAATAGAGGACGTCTCTCCTATCATAATTCGAAAAAATTTCATCATCAGTATCAATCAAATCCTTTAACATCTTACGGATTTTATCTCACAAACACTTGTCTAAAAATTGTCAAATTGTCCAATCCAGTTTCCAAATCAGAAAACTTTTTATCCATATCATTTGACATGCTTTATCGTGAAGGGGCATCTAAACCTTCATTCTGATAAAGTAAGATTTGAAATTTTTAAAACAAGAATCAACAAAATCCAAACAAATCAAAGGAAATCATTGATCGCTCATGCATGACTAATCCCCTTATTCTAAGAAGAAAGAACCTCTATCGTAACATCACATTGAAGAAACAACAACCTATCCTTTTCAAATTCATCAAGAGAAATAAATTTTTATACATCAATCGTCAACTCTTCAAATCCCATCAGGTATTTCTTCATCATGTCAAACATTATATCCAAAACAAATCCAGCGAATTTGACAAAGAACCCCTAAAAATAAGAGCATATTGTCAAAAGTCTACTTTTAATCAAAAGATAAACCACGAAGGAAAGATCAATCCAGCCTTCCTGCCCGATGAGTGCATCACGTATCACACATCTCGACCAGAACCACCAACACCCGAGCAAAATATTAACGAGGACTTTGTTCCTTTCATCACTGAAAGTTTCTATTAAAATGCTTTTCACTCATTCTCAAAGAAATAAACAAAGCGAGACACCCGCAAAATCAAGTATGAATCGCAGATTATCAAATCCTTTTGAAGTTCCATCCTCAGAAGAGCCTGAAATTACTGATGCCATTCTGCAGGAATGTCAAGAAAATCCTTCATTCCAAAAACTCATCGAAAAACTCATGGAAAATGACAAAGAAACATATCTGCTCATGCTTATGAGTAAAGGCATTAAACTTCCTGAAGATTTCGATGCAAACATCTTTCAAACCGGGTCTCAACAATATAAATATCAAGAACGATAAAGAGAAGAAGAAACTCGCATACCTAAGCAACGTATTCCAGAGCAACATATACCAGAAAAGCGAGTACCTGAATTTGAAACTCTAGAACAACACATACCATTTGCTACACCTTTTTAGTTAAGAACAAATACAAGGGAAGAACTCTTCCCTCGACAAGATAATGCACCCTTGGTTGCTCTTACTCAACAAATGCAAATATTGCAAAGACAAATATAAGATATGCAACAAGGGACAACAGTGCGGTATTTTATAAACGAAATTTGTCCTTATCCATTTGACAGAAGATTAAACATGGTACCTTTTCCTCCAAACTCAGATGTTCCCAAATTTGATAAATATGATGGGAAAAGTGATCCTCGGGATCATGTTCGAGAATTTTGCACCATGAGTCTTGAATTTGCTCATGATGACACTTATCTGATGAGGTTATTCCCACAAAGCCTGGGAAGACAAACAATGGAATGGTTATCCAGGATTACACCCCCTATCAGATCATTTGATGAATTGGTTAACAAATTCATCACCCAATATTCTTACAACATTCAATATGCCATAACCATGCTAGATGTTTGCAACACCAAACAAAAGAACAATGAAACATTCATGTTATTCCTTCAGCGTTGGCGACGCATGGTATCAAGATATCCTCGAGATATTCCTAAAAAAAAAAAAATGGAAATCTTCATTGATAACTTAAATGGCGAAATGAGTTATAGACTTAAACTTCAATGCATACCATCTTTCGTCAAATTGATTGAAAATGGCATTCAAGTAGAGGAAGCTTGTGTCAAAAAGGGAACACTCAAGTTCTACAAGGAAGGAACAAACTCATCAAACTACAATAACCAAAACAACACCAATCTTGACAAATCTCGATTTTGGACGCGAAACAAAAACGAAGGCAACAATGAATCATATGATCCCAAATCTAAACAACCAGTGCTTGCATTATCGGGAAATACTCAAAATGCAAAAAATCCTAAAAACGCTACTCCCAGTGCTAATACATATGCACCAAACAATGCTCAAGGACAACTCAATACCAACAACGCCAACGATAATCAAAACAAAAACCTAAATCCAGGACCTAACAATAATTCACGCGACAACACCAACAATTTCCGAAAACGTATCTTCACACCATTGGGCCAATCATTAGAATCCACATTCAGAGAACTATTGGCAAACAAGATTCTTTCTTTGCCTCCAATCAACAATTATGAACCCCCAATCAAACCACCTTGGTGGAATGATTCGCACTATTGTGATTTCCATTGCAACAAGGGTCATAGAACAAATGAGTGCATGAGATTGAAACACATAATCCAGGACATGATTGATCGAGGTGACCTAACAGTGGATGGTCTCAAAATAAATAATGATCATGAAGCCTTCAAAAATCCTCTCCCAAATTATAACAAAGATGGAGCATCAACTTCAAATGATACACACGGAGCTCGTATTAATCACATCTACAACAACACAATCAACCACATATCAGCTGAAGACCATCAAGTCAATGTTATAACCATTCGAGATAGGCATGATCATGAATCTGTCAATGTAACAACCTAGACACAGAAATATGTCTTGAAGGGGCATACTGCACCTCCAACTACCACACCAAAGATCCAATACGACTTGGTTAACAAGCTACGCAAGACTCTAGCTCAGATATCTATCCTGGAATTGTTGAAACTATCTCCAAAACATAAAGACATATTGGAGCAAGCGCTATTGGAAACAAATGTACCTCAAAATCTGGATACAGACAGATTTCAAGCCATGGTCGCCCATATGATAGAATCTCATAACCTCACCTTCTCAAAGCATGATAATACTTCATTGAGTCACCCGCATAATACTCCTCTACATATTGAAGTCATTGTTTGTAAACACTACGTAAAAAGAGTCCTAATAGATGGAGGAGCCGGACTTAATATATGTACTTTAAAGCTTATCCGTGCACTAGGCTTCTCAGAAGAATCTATTGATCCTTGTAAAAAGATTACCATAAAAGCATATGATGATGAGGATAGGTCCTCTAAAGGAACAGTGATATTACCTATTCAAGTAGGACCAGGGCAAAAGGATACTATATGTCAGGTCTTAGATATTGATCTCACCTACAATATCTTATTAGGACGACCCTAGATACATGAAATGCAAGCAGTACCTTCTACATATCACCAGTGTGTCAAGTTTCCTTATGATGGATAGGAAATCTCCATATCAGCTGATCACAATCCCTTTCAACATTGCAACGCAATGGGGGCAGCCCAAGACAGTTTGGTTCCTTATAACAGAGAAAAGCAACGGTCTTCGACATTTGATCCACCAACAACAAAATCCAACTCCTTATGGAGAGATTTCAAACAGAAAATGCAAATCAAAGACCAAGGCATGGGCAAATATTCTATGGAGCCTTTATGTTTGACCAGATTGCCAACATCACCTAGATTGCATGGTTTACCTACTATATCAACGCATCTGGCAACTCAGCCCATTACTAAATTTGATGGTACCTTCATCCAATTGGGTACTCTAGCACATGAATCAGAAGATAAGGACGTTCTTAGCTGGCTATACAAAGATGAAGAAGAAGCTAATAGAGCAGCCACTCTGGACATTGTTCTACCAGTGCAACTGTATGGAAAAGGCTACTTGATCATGAAACAAATGGGATATGGCGGTAAAGGACCTATTGGGAAATGCAAGGAAGGAGTCACTGAACCTATAGATCTTCCTTCACAACCTAGTAGAAATAAAGCAGGATTAGGTTCTAAATTCACCTTCCTATTGAAACGGCCGTCACACACAAATGGAAAACCTCAATGGAAGGAGAAGAATAGGTTCAAGGAAGATTCCTAGAAGGAAGCACTCTTTGAATCAGCAGAAACAATCTACAAGGCACGAGAACGTCAAGATCAGAAGTTGCATCAGGGAAAGCTTTTAAATCATAAGAAGGCCATATCTGCAGCAGTGGCTCATATTAACACACCAATGGCTCAAGCACAAATCATGTCATCACAAGATACCATCATTCCTCCCCGAGGAAGCACAATCTATGAACAAATCCAGACCGTGGAAGATGGATCAGATACAGAATCAACACAGAATATCAAAAAAGTATCCATCATCAAAGATTTGTTTTCGCCATACAACATACTTGTTTGCAGCACAAATAGAATTTGGGATGATACCTATGAGACAGATTCAAATGAATATGAATGGAGTACCTGCTCTGATACTACTACAAATATCCCAGATGATATTGATTTCATATCCATTTCTCAAAAAGAACATAATGCAGAAGATAGACCTCTTGAATTTGGACCACAACATATCTATGACGTTCAGGAAAGCGAATAGAAATATTACGAACAAGTCTATGTAGAAGATAATACCATCGAAGACCTTGATGAAACCCTAGACTTCTTTAAAACCAAGACCCAGCACGATGACAACTCTATCCTAACACTTACAGTAGCCGAACTTGACCCGCCCAACGATTCCTTACCGCTTGTCTTCCCTAATCTCATCGACTGGAATAAACCTGAGACCCATGATATATCAATTTTCCTAGATGATGAATCTATTATCCATTACCTATGTACAGTAAATACCGAAACAGGCTCTACCAGTGAACAAAATGACGATATCTATCCATCAAGGAGTGCCAAGTCTCTTAGTCGCAAAAATGAATCAAATAAAGAATCTAATGCTAAAAACCAGTCAATGGTAGCTATAGATCCCAAAAAAGTAAAAATAAAGGACGCATCTGAGGGTGAAAACCTTTTTAAGGCACCTAATGATGGGAGACTTGACACTCTTCCTGAACATTTTCATGAGCGATCACCCATATTGATTGAGCCCACTCAATCAATCAACATTGGTACCACAGAAGCAGCCAGAAACATTCACCTTGCAGAATCTCTGACAGAGGAGGAAAGATCGGCATTCATCATCTTCTTTAAAGGACAACAAATTAATTTTTCCTAGTCAGATGCTGATATGCCTAGAGTTGATCTACACTTAATCATGCATCACTTGTCCATCTCCATAGGAGTCAAGCCAGTCAAGAAAAAGCTATGAAAGATGAATCCACAGGTAGCACTCATGGTCAAAACTGAATTAAAGAAATTATTAGATGTCAAAACCAGATGGTAATATCAGAATATGCACTGACTTCAGGGATGTCAATAAAGCTTGTCCAAAGGATGACTTTCCTCTACCAAGCATTGATATAATTGTAGATCTCACAGTAGGCCATGCAATGCTCTCATTAATGGATGGTTTCTCAGGCTATAATCAAATCAAAATAGCTCCTGAAGATCAAGACAAAACAACATTCACCTGTCCTTGGGGAACGTACTATTGGAATGTTATGCCTTTTGGTTTCAAGAATGCAGGCGCAACTTATCAAAGAGAAATGACAACCATATTCCATGATATGATGCACACATTTATGGAAGGCTATGTGGATGATTTACTAGCAAAATCTTTCACCAGAGCTGAACATCTCGGCATCCTAACAAAGATTTTTGATCGGTTGCAGAAATTCCAAGTTCGACTCAACCCTAAGAAGTGTGTCTTCGGGGTTACATCAGGCAAGTTACTGGGGTACATAGTCTCAGCTAAAGGTATTGAAGTTGATCCAGCAAAGGTACAAGCCATCATGAACATGCCACCACCAAAGAATATCAGTCAACTTAGATCTCTGCAAGGACGACTTCAATCAATCAGGCAATTCATCACTCAACTAGCAGATAAAAGTCTGCCATTTAACCACTTGCTACACAAAAATGTACCATTCAAATGGGAGACTAAGTGTGCAGAATATTTTTACCAAATTAAACAGTACCTGATGAATCCACCAATTCTAGTACCACCAATTGCAGGAAAGCCTCTTATACTATATATCTCAACAACAGATATTTCACTGGGGGCATTATTGGCACAAGAAGATCAACAAGGAAAGGAACGTGCCATATATTACATCAGTAAAACATTGAATGGCTATGAGCTCAATTATACATTCATTGAAAAGGCTTGCCTAATAGTGGTTTTTGCATCTCAGAAGTTCTGACATTATATGCTAGCACACACCATAAAGTTAGTGGCAAAAATTGATCCTCTCAAGTATCTACTCAGCAAGGTAGCTCTCACAGGATGATTGGCTAAATGGGTCATGATTCTCAGTGAATTTGACATCCACTACACAGAAAGACAAGCCATCAAAGGACAAGCAATTGCAGATCAACTGGCTGAAGCACCGCTACCAGGAAAACAAACCATGGACATCGAATTTTCTAGAAAGGGATGTTTTTGCTCTTTCTTCCAAACAATGGACCCTATATTTTGATGGATCCTATACACAACATGGTTCAGGGACTGGCATTCTATTCATCACTCCTGAAGGACACACTATGCCAAGATCATACAGGCTTATGTTTCCATGTACAAATAATGTGGCTGAATATGAAGCATTGGTCATAGGCATCAAAATGGCCGTCGAATGAAAAATCACAGAATTAAAAGTTTATGGAGACTCACAACTGGTCATCAATCAAATCAACAACAACTATCAGACAAAGGACGATAAGCTACTACCCTACAAACGGATGGTGGATGACTTCAAACAATATTTTGTGCACATCACCTTTGAACAAATACCAAGGTTGAACAATAAAGCAGCCGATGCAATGGCTACGATTGCTTCATTACTACAAATTTCAGAACAACAGAGTCGTTATGAGTTCCTGGTAGAGCAATTGTTCTCTCCCGCCTATGACCACTCTGAATCCTAGGTTATATATGCCTTGACTGGTTCAGATTCTCCATTATATGGACCAATATATGACTACCTCAAGCATAATATCTTACCCATTGATCAATCCCGTAACCAAAAATGTAACTTTATCCGACAAGCTGCCCGTTACACCCTTACCGCTGATACCTTATATCGTCGAGGTCTAGATGGTACTTTTCTTCGTTGTCTTGATCGTAATGATTCTGATTCGGCTTTACACGAGCTTCATGAAGGTATTTGTGGCACACATTCAAGTGGCACTACTCTTTCTAAAAAACTTCTACGAATGGGATACTACTGGCCTACAATGGAGAAAGACTTATATCATTTCGCCAAGAAATGTCCTAAATGCCAGATCCATGGCAATCCGATACATGCACCAGCACAAGAACTATAGCCATTTACAACATCCTGGCCCTTTTGTCAGTGGGGACTAGACCTGGTTGGCAAAATACATCCTTCATCTTCAAATGGACACAAGTTCATTATAACTGCCATAGAATACTTTACCAAATGGATAGAAGCAGTTCCCATGACCACAGTGACCGGGAAACAAATTGCCTCTTTTATCCTAAATTATCTGATCTGCAGATATGGTATTCCAAGTTCAATCGTCACAGATAATGGATGACCTTTCAAAAACCAAGATATACAGGAACTATGTGAAAAATTCAAAATCCAACATCAGTTTTCTACACCATACTACCCACAGGGAAATGGTCAAGCAGAAGCATCTAACAAGACAATCCTAAAAATACTCAAGAAAACAGTGAATGATGCAGGCAAAGATTGGCACATACAACTCAATCCAGCACTTTGGGCATACAGGACCAACATCCGCACACCTACAAGAGCAACAACATATTCATTGGTATATGGATCAGAGGCTATTTTACCCTTGGAGGTAGAAATTCCATCTCTTAGGGTCTCTTTGAAAGGTTTAATCCCCAATGAAGAGTATTGAGTTAACCGACTGTAAGAGCTGGAACTATTAGATGAAAGATGCCAACATGCTTATACTCATCTCAAAGCATATCAACAATGCATGTGCAGGAGCTACAATCACAAGGTCATTCCTCGTAACTTCAAGGTTGGTGATCTAGTTCTCAAAGTAAATCCAAGAAATCAACAAGATAGAGAAAAGAAAGGGAAATTTGAACCTAACTGGTTGGGTCCCTATGTCATCATATCAGTCTATGGATCAGGTGCCTATCAGCTAACAAATTCTGAAGGAGATGTGCTCGATGATCCAACTAACAGCATTCATCTGAAGAAGTACTATACTTAAGGTAGCCTAGTCCACGGAAAAAGCCAAAAACAAACAAAGAAATCAAAAAAATCCAAAAAAAGTAAAAATACAAAGTACAATAAAAACAAATGGTGAAAACCTAGTAAACAGGCGCCCTTGTGAAAGACTGGCTCCTTTATCTATATCCATGCCATTTTATCCATCAAAACACTATCGGCCATCACCCGACACTTAGCATATATTCATTTAGAACATACTTAGCATAGTCACTATCCTGAGTTATCCATCTGTATCTATTCTCTTATCGCATTCCACCATGGCCTGGAAATCACTGTACATAATCATATCCAGAGGTACACTCAGCTAGGGGCATTAAATTGTTCAAACACTTGCAAAACATTCAAGACATTCCAATTATTGCAAAACTCCGACGTATGACATCCAACAAACACAACTACGCTTCATCACAACAACCAAAACAAAAACAATACACAAAAATCTCAAGGATGGATGATTTTCTGAAGTACTAAATGTTGCATTATCGCATAAAAGTCTTGATTATTCTGCATTTTGAACTTTTTAAATTGTTGGAATCTTCTCCTTATCTCATAAAAAGCTTCAAAGCTAGAGATCATGAGGAACTTCCAATATTTTCTTAGTCTTCTGTCTGGGAGGCGATCACTTGTACTGTGTGAATATTTGCCTCGAGACGTGATACATATCACTAAAGGCCTGATTCCATTTCACGCATATAAATGATCTACTCTTGTCTGTTTACGCAATACGCACTTAGGTCATCCTGGTTCAATTGTACCTTGATGCTTGTGCTATCTTGCAAAATCGAAAATCATGTAAATTTTACTCAGGTCATTATGGTTCAAATTATACCATTATGCTTGTATAAATTTTCAACATATCCAAAAATCAAAAAATGCTCCATGATGATATTTACAAAGAACGCAAACAAATGGTTATATCGGATGGCAAATACAGAATGAGAGATGCTCCAAAAATAATTAGTTGCACATCATTTTACAATTAGTTGCATTTCATTTTATAATTAGTTGCATATCACTTTATATCATTCATTACATATCATTTTTGCATCATTCTTACATCATTTTTTACAATTAGTTGCATATTAAATCATACATCTCATTTTCAAGATACATCTCACAGCATATAAAAACATACATCCAACATCATACATTACATCATCTATGTAAACATTACATCATCATATGCAAAGGAAGTAGCACACATAAACATGCATCCATATACACATCACATCGATAAAAAATGGTGCTGTATATATATCTCAAAAATGATCAAAATCTACAAAATGTGTCTCAACACTATGTCCAGTACAAAGAATACAATGCTCAAAAATACAATAGAGACCCTGTCTCTCAAGTATGACTATCTCCGGACGGAGATGGTCTCGCTCCAGATGCACCCACCCCTGGATCTCCAGGAGGGTCTTGTCTCGCTCTAGATACGCTCGCCCCTAGATCTCCAGGAGGGTCCTATCTCACCGGCCCAGTCACTCCTCGGCTCTCAGATCATGTCCCAGCAGTTCGAGATCGACTCGATCTCGACTATGCAAAGCTCTCTACATGCCGATCTCTGGGAACTACAGCCTCATAATGCCACCTATAATACTCCACCTCCTAGACTCTCCGTGTCAACTCTCTAAGGGTGTCTCTCAATGGACCACCCACCATTGCTCTCTAAATAGTCGCCAAAGCCTCCTCTGCTCAACCCCGCCACTCTATCTCCGTATCTCTCTCAGTGGTCAACTGCGAGATCTGTTACTGATATGTCAAAATCTGCACCTACAGCTGCTACACTGTAATCTGCAGAGTCCGGATCTATGCATCCTCTACATGGCCTGGCACTCGAACCCGCAGCGGTACCTGTGTTGGAGCCACCCCTCCCACTCGGCTTGTCCTAGGTACGGGAGGTGGGAGTATATCTACCCTCCTCCTCTGTGCCGGTCTAACCACCTCCTCCTCACCCCCCACTGCAGCTAGCATCTCCATCACTCTCCCCTCTCTCTCGGCTCTGATAGCTAATCCTCCTCTCCCTCTCTCAATCCTCCCGTATCGTACAGCTCTCTCCACACCTCCCTCAGGCTCCTCTACCTCCTCCATCATCTCCGTCATCTCCATCATCCCCATCATCTCCCCCCTCCTCACCATCCGAATCAAATGCTAGCCTCATCTCCTCAGGATCCGAGATCCTCGCCACTGCCTGCACAACAAACAAACAAGCGAACTCGTCTGTCATACCTGCATCCTGTATCTCTGGGGCATAGTCCCAGATTTGTCCTGCCAGCCCTATGAACTCCTCTATGGCCACGACACTATCAATAGTCGGCCCCCAATCGGTCACATCCTGCTGCCGCCATGCATACAAGCATGCTCCCTGTGGAATCCCCTGCTGCCGCCCGAATTGCCGCAAAACTCAGGTCACCAAAAACCACTCAATAATGAACGGGGTCCTGCCAATCAGATACCTCGTTATGAAAACAAAAGGCATCTCTATCCCATCCTCTGCCCACACCTCGCAACCTGTATATGGTCTCTAGGTGACCGTATCTATATCATCAAAAGCTCTCCTCCAGTGCTCTAGTTTGCCCAGCTTACACTAGACAACTAGGTCTCTATATCCGTAGACATATGTAGCACCTATGGGCCTGTCTCTATCTGCCAGTGGCCTCACTACTGAAATGTGCTCCCAGCACTATACCTGTAATAGGGTCACGCCCACTGACAAACTACCGTAACCGAGGTATACTACCTCATGCAAACTCCTGTAAAGATGGGCCAGCATCGCTTACCCCCATGCAAATCTCCAGCCCTGTGTGACCATCTACTCCAAGACCAGCCCCCATCCTACTAAAAATCCCTTTGACCTGCGATCAGGATAAAGGAATCCCCCAATGAATCCTACCAATACAGATGACAGCGGTGAATAATCCAAATCCAAAAACTCCTGCCAGGGGATCTCATATCCATAGAGAGTCTCATCATGAAATATACGACACAGTGCCTCTGTGCCGCCCTCCTCTGACTGCTCATAGAGTAATACTGCCCATACCACAAGAATGCACAAAATCCGGTAGCAGTCCTCTGGTTTCACTGTCATCTCTCCAGTGGCAAAATGAAAGGTGCTCATGTTGCTATGCCACCTCTCTGCCAATGCTGTCAAAAGTCCCTGGTTCACAGTGAACCGAGGCATATCCAGAAGTGAGGTCAATCCACATCTCTCTATGATGTCCAAGTCTACCTGTGACAATCGTGGTATCAGTGTCCATGGTCTCGGGAATCTCTCCTCGACTGTACAATACCCAATCGCTCCTATCAACAAACCAAACATATCCAATATCAGTTTCCACATCAACACAAAGATATCAAAATCAAACTTACATAAAAAACATGAAACAATTTGCTCATCTACAATCAAAGTTCAAAATCCTATCATTTCATAACAATTTGTAAAACAACTCAAGTTTTCAAAAACCATATCAAAACTTGTAAAACAACTCAAGTACCAAAATCACATAAACTTGTAAAAAAACTCAAGTTTCCCACCCATATCAGCTTGAAAAACAACTCAAGTTTCCAACCCATATCAGCTTGTAAAACAACTCAGGCTTTCATACACATTGAACTTGAAACAGACAACGCAAATACATCATATTCTGATCAAAACAACAGCTTGATATCTATACATAACTTGGAAAATTGCACATCAAAACAAGCTATATAAATACTCATCTTGGATAAATTCATCAAAACACGCTAGGCAGACAAACACAAATTTTCAACTCGGCCAAAACTGCAAAAGTTTTTGGATGTGCTAAAATAGACCTTCAATGCGCTAAATAAACCCCATGCGCTAGACTGCTTGTCCTACGGGCTATTCTATCTAACCTATACGCTAGATACAGTCTACGCACTAAACTTTTCTTCCTACGTGCTACTTAACCCACCCCATGTGCTAGGTTAGTCCTACGCGCTAATCTAACCTTCCTAAGCACTACCCTTTCAGCCCTATACGCTAGGTTAGTCCTACGCACTAAACCCCCTTCTCTATGCGAACCCCAGCAGCTCCTATGCGCTACCTAGTTCATACCTACGCACTACCCTATTGATGCGACGTGCTACCCAAACGTTTGCATGCACTATTATATCTACACACGCTAACCTAAAAATCCTATGCGCTAACAAACATTTTCGGATGCGACCCCTAAATTTAAATCTGATGCGCTATTCTACACTTCGTATGCCCTACTGTTGACCCTAGACGTGCTAAAATGAAATATCCAAACTTTGAAATTCAAAAAACACCTAAAAATGACAAAATGAAAAATCCAAAAGGGGTCAGAACGTTGACTTACTAGTGGTCCATGCGCTGTAGGTCTCCGATATCTCCGGACACGCTCAAAACGGTGTCTATGATAGGGAATAGGCATTTTCTCTCCAGAGAAAATTCTCCTTCTTCAAAAGTCAACAAAGCACAAATGAACCTAATTTGACTCCTTTTCCCCTTTTATAAGAGGAAAATGAAATTAGGGTTAGCCAACTAGACCTATAATATGGTCGCGGTCTTCCCTATACCAAAACAGTTGTATCTTATCGGGAGATGAATCAATCTGCGCACTTTTTACATGCACGAAATCATAAACATCATACAAACTTCCTCAATTTAAATAAAAAAATTTTCAACAAAAATTGATTCATCTCCCGAGGCGGCATCACCATCAAATATCGAATCTGGGGCAGCACATTAAATCTGGGGCACGACTGGCAAATCAAAAGAGCGACACAAAAATTGCATTTAATCATAAATCATGATAGGACATCATTTTCTTTGAAATAACATGTGCACACACGTCACTTCAAAGAGGGGCAAAATGTAGACGTATAAAAATGACCATATTCCTAAATGAGTATTTTATGTTCATTTCTCTATTTAATTAAATCCAATTTAATTAAATTATTCACATTCTTCTATTTTATTAAGTAAATTACTCAATTTATTTAAATAAAATTCACTATACCATTTAATGAATAAATCATTTTATTCAATTAAATCCCCCTAGCCACTTTTAATTAAATTCAAATTTAATTAAATAGTTATCCTAAATTTAATAAATCTAATTTATTTAATTTCCCCAAATTACAACCAAATTGAATGAATTAAATTATTCAATTAAATCCTATTATCCCCCATCCACTTGCAAAATCCCAAACCCCTTCCTAATCCCTTCTAGAATCTTCTAAACACTTCTAATTAACTTAACCCTCCTCTAAACTTTGTCACATCCCTAAGCAAAGGGAGGTCACTTCTCAAATGGCCCAAAGTCTTGGATAACCATTAAAGGTTTTCAACCTTCAACCACCAAAACCCCTAAAGTCTTTGAAAACCATTGAAGGCTTCCAACCTTCAACCACTTAATCCCCAAAGTCTCCAATAACCATTAATGGTTAATTCAAACTCTCCCACATGGTTAAAACATTTGTTTTGACTCAACCTCTACCCAACCCAAGGGTCTCATCAGGCCTTTAATGCTTTGACCATGATTATCTCTTAAACATTTGCACAAAGGTTTATCCTTGGATTAACTCTTAATCCAGTGGGTAAGCCTAACTTAGACTTGACCCTTATCCTTTAGATAACCATGAGGTCTTCTCAGGCCTTTAATGCCTCCAACCTCTTCTCTCAACCCAATCCTGTGTTGATATTTGTCACTATTTTATTGGTGCCAATTGTGCACATGGATCCCCAACTTTCAAACTTGGCCCTTGATTAAACCTTTCAATCCTGACCATCCATTGCCCTGTTTATGCTATAAATAGAGCTCTCATTCCTCCATTTTTAACAATCATCTTCTAAATTTGAAGCATCACACTTATGCTCAAATTCTTTCAAGATTTCATATCATTTATGCTCATCATTTAGCCTCTCTTTAAATTAGGAATATAGACTAAATATGCATGCTTAGAATAATTTATTTATCATTTTAGCTCAATCATAGAAGAAGTATAGTATGCTAGGATAGTATTCATACTAATCTTGTCATCTTATCATCTAGTTTATTGCATTTGGGAATCATACCTAGCTTAACATCCATCTCATACTAAAATCTAAAAAAGCATCTCTTGTTCTCATATTTGCCATCGCTAAACCATTTTGCTCAGTAATCTGAGAGCAAAAACGTTGGTTTGAGGGACATTGTGAGATAGAGAACCATGGGACACTCCTTGGGAAGCTGAGTAACATGTTGTTACTCCTTAGCTTGCATCAAGAAGTCATGTGTGTGTGTGTGTGGACTAGTATTTCTCATTATTTTCACATATTAAGTTTTTATTCACCCACTTTTCCCACATACAGGCATTGATGGAAACACTGGTGAAAAATGATAAGTTCTTCAAACACTACAAGAAATATGACACTCTAAAAATTTGTATATTCACCCAACTAACTAACTGATTCCGCCTAAAGATGTGCATTAATTTACATCGCTTTCTCCATTTTTCACTATTTTCTCTCTCCCCCTTTGACATCGATCGCAAAGGGTGGGAATCTTCCAAAACTTATGTATAAAAGAATGAATGAATATAATTATTGTTGGCAATTGACAGTCATTGGATTATGAGTTGACTTGAATTTCATCCTCAGAATGCTTCCTGCAACAAGTTAGTTTCACAAAATACCAATGGAAATACTACAGGAAATCCAAATTCAACCAATGAAACTACATGAAATACATATTAAAATAAAACATTATTTTTACCTTCATGGCGTATGTCTCATTGTGTCCTAACTCCACTATTCCTAGTTGCAGATGGTGTGCTCTCAGACAATGCATTGATGGCTTCCAAGATGGCATATGAAGAATGGACTGATAACTTGTAGTTAACTGATACTATGATATGCAAATACTACATGATTATGCTAAAATGATTATACTATGATGGTATATGATATTTGTTATTTGCTTCAAGATTAAAACTCACAGATGCATATGATTAATTTGAAGATTATTTTTAAGACTCTTGCTTTTCTAACTTTCTCTCAACTAAAGCTCTTGATTTTATAGACCTTGAGAGGATTAGATGATGTGTCTTAGATCAATGGTCATGATCAGATCTATAGATTTGAATGGCTGTGAGCAAAGGTGAAGGTTGAGAGAAAGGGGGAAGAAGAAGATAAGTGTCACTCATCTCACCTTGACTGAGTTGCTGACTGAGGGAATCTAGGGATGGTTGGAAGATATTTAGGCATGATAGGACAAGTGGACTCAAGTCTTTCCTAAAATGTAGGGGGTGTTGGAGAGAATATAGAAGATGGTTATGAAATATGTGTACGTACATAATATTCATTAAATTTGGAAGTTGGAGATAAATGATGAGTTAATATTTAAGAAATATTAATTTCCTTAGCCACATGTTTGATGAGTTGGCAAAGGGAAAATGAAGTGGAGATGGAGGGTGAGTTAGAAAAGGGATTAAATAATTTAAGAAATCATTTAATATTTGAGACTATAGGATAGGAGAATAACTATTAAATATTAGATATTTAATTAACTTGGTTAGCGGAATAATTAATAAAATATTAATTAGTAGAAAGACATGAAATGAATTAAATAAATTAATCTTTTCAAATTAACTATTTAATAGAAAAATAATTATTAAATAAATATAAAATATTAATTTAATTGCTTATAGCCAATTTTTATGTGTATACATTTTGCCCCTCTTTGAAATGATGTCGAGACATCATTGTTTCAAAGATTAAATCAAGTCTCGATAATGCACCTGATGGAGATTGAAAATCCTGATTATGTGCCCCCTTAGGAGATTGATCGTGAAATTTTTGAAAATTCTTGTTTGAATGATTAATCTCATGATAATTTGATAAAAATTTAGTCAATTAAATTCATTTGTAAAAAAAAAAATTAAATTGCCCTATTTGAAATTAATTACTCTTCAAATAGTAAATATAAAATTAACCAAGGCTAATTTTAATTGCATTGTTATCCTTGTCAGCTTGTGGAGAAGATATTCTTGCCAAGGTGGTGAAATGGTGATTCCCGTGGAGAACCATCGATTTGAGCATGTTCAGCATTACCAACGACCTGTCAAGCATGGATATCCGGTAGGTATCTTATCCCGAGCTTTGTTTTCAAGTTTTTGTTCAAATTTTCATGTTGTAGGCGCGTTTTTTATTTTTTTGAATTTTTTCAAGTTTTTTGACATTAGGTTAGCGCTTTTGTAGTGTGTTTTAGCGCAAATGTTCATTTTGTTAGCGCATATGCATAAGATGTTAGCGTAAATGCATGGGTTTGCACATATGCATCGTTTGTTAGCGCATATGCTAAAAAAGGTAGCACTTTTGCATAGGTTAACATGTATGCTTGTAGATTTTGCGCATTTGTTTAAAAGATAGTGCATATGCACTAGTTTAGTGCAAATGCCTTTAGATTTAGCATATTTATTGTAGTTTAGTAGAAATGCTCAATAGGATAGCACTTTTGCTCAAAGGTGATGTTTTTGACAAGTGCAAAGGATAAAAATCACTTTGATGATTAAATTTAACTATTTTAATACGCATTGATGATGAAATAGGGACTTGATTGAGTGATTACATGATTGATAGATCGATAGATATCTTTGATTGCTGGATTGATTGATTGGATTTCTTTGATTAGCTTGATTGATAGATGGATCAATATATTGATTGATAGATTGATCGATATATTTAATTGCTTGAGTAGCTCTAAGAAACCGATTTAGTTTCTGATGTAAGAGCTTAGCAGAGTTTTGATTGAACTCAATGATTGATAGAAAACTATGATTGATAGGTTTTAAAATGATTTGATAGCTTAAGTTGCTTCAATTTGATTTGATAGATGGATAGATGATGATTCAGTTTTAATTTGATAGATAGATAGATGAATTGATGAGTGATTGATTGATTTCTCTTGATAAAATAGGAGAAACTTGATGTTCTCCAGTGTCGAGAGAAATTACTGGCAGTACATCATTTAGTTCCAGAGTTGACACAGGCTGAGACTAGACACATAGATGTGTGTGGTTTATGCCATTTGTTGTATATGCCTGAGATTACACCTAATAGAAGATTATTGACGATATTGGCTAAGACATGGCACAACGAGCATAACACTTTCCACTTGTCGATGGGTGAGATTAGTGTGATTCTTGAGGATGTCTATAGGATTCTGCACATCCCAGTGATTGGCAAGCTAGTGTAGTATGATTTTTCAGGATCGGGCTGGTATAGAGGCTTGCAGAGTCATGTTTGCTGATGAGAGCATTGGTAGAGGAGAGATCTGATGGGTAGATATGGTGATGTATTACGAGGCTCTTCCTATTATTCTTGCTGGTCTGATTGGAGGATTTATATGTCCTGATAGGAGATCACAAGGTTTGTTCATTGGATGGGGTGAGATTCTCCTTAGTATGATGCAGCATCATACTTGACATGCTTGGGGTGTTTGCATGGTGGCACACTTATATCATGATCTTCATCAGGTAGTGTATGATGAGAGTGCGAGTTTGTCTACAGGATGCACTCTATTGCAGATTTGGTGCTGGGAGCACATTTTTGTTACTCAGCCTATCCATCATAGACTTCATGGAGAGAGACAGCCATATGTATATTTTTATGCAGGTATCCTTACTCAGCATAAGTTGGGTAAGATGGAGTATTGGCGGTGAGTGCTAGATTCTTTGGATAACATTACTTGGAGACTATATCTTGATTGTGAGCCATGGATTGTTGATGCATAGACATTACTACTTATCATGTAGAGTAGTTATCTCATTAGTCAAACTCCTTACATTGTTGAGAAATAGTTGATTGGTCACATTTTGAGATAGTTTGGTATCATCAAGCCTATGCCTATTGGTGTGACGATATATGCTCAGCGGTACAGAGATAGACGAGATTGGGGACCTTCCTTGTCATTTGAGATTGCTTGTGAAAAGTTTGTTGCTACTTCCAGAGTGGCTTATGATATGAGATTGCATATTCTTGATCTTGGGGTGACTACAGATTATGCTTAGTACATACTAGCTCATCCATTTCCTCGAATTACTGATCCAACAGATCCTCCTCCCAGCTCAGGAGATGAGGATGATGATTTAGATGATCCAGTTGCTAGGAGATGGAGATGGAGATGAGAGCTTAGAGCTTCTCATGAGGTTGGGAGAGGTGGAGATGAGGGTGGGGAGGGAGGTGGTGGTGGTAGGAGACCTGGACGTAGGGGAGGTCGATTGAGAGTCTGTGGAGGACCATTTGGACTGACTGGCAGGATTGAGAGAGTACATCCTATGGGTGGGAGAGATGTTGGATGGATTGGGAGGGACCATGGTAGGACAGGTATGAGATCACCAAGAGGGTTGCCATTGATAGGAGGAGGCAGGGTGGCTAGACTAGATGGGGATTGCGGGAGAGGCATTGATTTTGGATAGATTCAGCCAGATCCTAGGGTTATTGCAGTGCATGGTGGAGATGATGAGGATCCTAAGGATCATGTTCCCCTGATTAGACAATAGGTTTAGAGAGTTACTCAAACCGAGATTCTAGCAATTGGATAGGTTGGTGGTGAGGAGATTGGGATTCATGCACCACAACAGGCTTTGCTAGAGTAGGTTACACCAGAGCAGGATGCACTAGAGCATGATGTGCCAGAGCAGGATACCATTGACAGTCTGAGAGCATAGATTGTTTAGCTATGAGTATAGGTGGTGACTCTTATGACTGAGAGAGATAGATTTGTTAGGAGACAACAGGATACTCAGGGCCTTCTTGATCACATTCAGCAGGTTGGATCAAGTACTCTCACAGATGACACTATTAGAGCATTAGTTCAGGCTGGGAAGGAGACTTCCCACTTGGGACAATGATATGAGGAGGTAGTTCCAGAGAGCTAGAGAGCAAGTAGTTATCATACCATTGTGTTGATGGATACTAGAAGTGGTGGGGTTATGAGACCTCCTCAGAGGAGTGGTGATCATGGGAGACAAGCATTTGGAGGATCTTCTTGTCCATAGCCACAGAGATGGATAGAGTCAAGTGGGAGTGGTACAAGATAGTCATGACTTGATTTGTATTTGATGAGGCATTTGTATTATTTATTCGATATCATTGTATACTTGGACTTTTATTATTTTATGATGATCTATATGCAGACATGGATTCTATATGAGGATGATCTTTATTATGCATGTTACTCTATTTTATGATGATCTATATTCTTTATATGATGATTATATGAATGCATGATTAGATAGATGCAGTGATTAGATGGATGATGATATGATCTCTTCTTTTCATTATGATGATGCAATGATAAATCCTTTTGTTGATTTTTGATTTTTTTTTTTTTTTGATGATCTTGGATGCAAATGAAAATGATTACTAACTTAAATGATATGCAAATGATGCAAATGCAATGATCTATATGGAAAAACAAATGAATGATTGATTTCTTTAATGTTTATGATGATGTAAATGCAAAATGATCTACATGAAATGTTTTTGTATTTTTATGTAATGCTTATAATGATTATGAATCTAAGTGCAAAGATGAAACTAAATGATCTTTATGAAATGATAATGCAAATAATAATGATGATACACTACATGATGAATGAAATGCACTTAATTGAATGCAAACTAAATGCAAATGATTTATATACAACTAAATGAAATGGATAATGATTTAAAATGATTCTAAAATGAATGCACCTAAAATGATCAAATGCAAATTGTTTTTGTTTGTCCAAGTATACTCAATCTTTATTTATGACCATTGATATGTTAATGAAATGATATGCTTATAGTGTAACTGACAAATGAATGCTTATAATGCAGATGAATAATGAGCTAACTAAAAATTGTACTACCATTCTTCATATGCTATCTTGTAACAGTGCTTGATTTCATCATTGACCTTTAAATGTTGTAAGAAAATACAAGCAACTTGACATAATGATTCAAGATGACCTAAGTATTTCTTACATGGATTTTGATATAGCAAGCTAATACAAGCAACTTGATATAATGAATCAAGTTGACCTAAGTATTGCTTGTAGAACAGACAAGGATTATCTCCTTTCATGCATGACTTGGAATGTCCTCCTTGATCTTTTTTCGATCAAATCCTAAGACAAGTACATACTGTAGTAAGAGATAAACCACAGACAACAATCAAAGAAAATAATCATGCCCCATCATAGCTTCTCTAGTCATGGACATCCTTGAGTTGCATAGAGTACATGATTAGCAATAAAATCAAGATATAAACACTGAATCTTGTATGTCATTCACATGTTCTTATGGTCACTAACTGATAAAATCATCTTGATGAATGATCTTTGATAATCCTTTATTACTTTTTAGTTCATGATTCGGTTTCTGAGTTTCATGATTCAATTGTTGATGAAATGCTTTGATTTTTTGTTGCTTTGTTGCTCATTATCTGTTTCAAAATCCTAGGTGTTTTTGGTTTTTCTAAGTTTTTCGAATGTTTTGGATTTTTTCAAAGATTCAAAAGATCACCTTAGCAAAAGGAATTAGGATTTTGCCCCTAGTGGAAACAAAAAATTATTATGGATGTATGAATTGATCAAGATCTAAACCATGGTGGGATAGAAATGTAGATATGATTGATTTTGATAAAATCTAAGATAGTGACTATGACAAGTATGTCAAAGATTGATAACTGTTGGTAAGCTGCATATTTCTTGCTAAATGGTTTAGAGCAATGGATGCTAAAGATGAAATGGATAAGCTAAGATATATGGAATCAATAGATGTGATATGATGGAGTGAATAGGTGCACAAAGCAATCTCATAGATGGAGGAGATTACTTCTTAGATAGCACCTATTTACTAGGTTTTCACCATCTAAATTTATTGCATTTTTTTGGATTTTATATGCTTTTTATTGATTTTTTTTCAGGACTTTATATGCTTTTTGTTGATTTTTTCAGGATTTTATATCTCAAGAATAGAATTTCTTGAGATGGATAGAAATGTTAGGTTCATCAAACCAATCACCTTCAGGGGTAGATAACTTGTATGCTCCTGATCCATATGTTGCTACTATGACAAAAGGTCCTAGCCAATTCGGTTCAAATTTTCCCTTCTTTTCCTAGTCTTGCTGATTTCTTGGATTCTCCCTTAGAACTATATCCCCAATCTGGAAAATACGCAGCTTGAATCTATGGTTATAGCTTCTTTCCATTCTTTTTTGGTATACTTTCAAATGTTCTATTGCATTTTGGCGATGTTCCTGAATCAGTTCGAGTTCCTGGAGTCGAGAGACTCGTTGTTCTTCTTCTGGTATAAGACCATGCAAAGATACAAGTAGAGAAGGTATATCTACTTCTATAGGTAATATGGCTTCTTATCCATAGACCAAAAAATATGGAGTTGCCCTTGTTGGAGTGTGGACACTAGTTCGGTATGCCCAAAGAGTAGGATTTAGCTAAATGTACCAATCTTTTCTAGCTGTACTGACTGTTTTCTTGAAGATTTTCAAGATAGTTTTGTTTGATGCCTTAGCTTGACCATTACCTTGTGGATAATATGGAGTAGAGAACTTATGTTGGATATGGAACTGTTCACATAGCTCTTTCACATCTTTATTTTTGAAGGGTCTTCCATTATCAGTAATGATGGTCATAGGAACTCCATAGCGTCAGATTATATAATTCAAGATGAATGATGATATTTGTTTTCCTTTTGTTAGGCCCAATATGGAAAGCTAATGTACTGAGAAGGTAGGGGTGAATCAATATTTCAAATCCTTTTCTCAATAATATCTTTATTGTTATGCATAAACCAAAAACTACTGTAACATAACATAAAGCTAAAACAAATGAGTAACAATCATACATGATTCACTCCATAACACATATATTTTGGTTACACAGAAACTTTTGGTTAGAGAGAAAAACTATGGTCGGGATGGCACCCACAACTTCACTACTGCAATAATAAAGAGTGCTCAGTTAGAGCTACATATTTAGCTATTTCTGATAGCTTACCTTGTTAAGAGTAACAAGATCTATTAGATCTACCTTGCTAAAGGATTTTACAACACTATATATATGTTGCACCTGGTTAGAGGATTTACAATTTATAGACTTGATTAGAGTCTTTTACCCTGTTAAAGGTTTCTCTTACAACTTCAAAAAATTACAATAAGACTTTACAAATATCTGCAACTTTACATTTGAAATGTTGTAGCAGATTCTATGTGCTCAAATAAGATTACCATGCCTATAGCATACCTTGGTAACTCATAAACTAACTTGGTAAACCCTTTTGTTTACTCTGTTCCTTGACTGTTCGCTAATAACCTTCTCGGTGACCTCTATGTCTTTGTAATAGTCATAATACTATGTGATTTCTCATGTATCACATAAGTCTTGCTTCATACACATATGCACACACATTTCTCACATTCACATATCTTTCTAACCCTAAATTCATGCTGTATAAATAGACTTCTTATGTCGGTGATCTGATTCATTGCTTCGATCTTACAAACATGATTTCTTGAATAAATAACCATGCAAAATATTTCATTGGTTAGATGACCTCAAAATTATACAAAATCTGTATGTGCAATTTCCTATGTGATAACAGTTCTGTGTGCCTTGATCTTGTAACACGTTTTCATATGTGTGTCCAGGTTCAATGAATCTGGTAACATGTTTCACTTGGTGTATATCAACTTGGTGTATTATCTTTACTACTCAGTAGACATGAAATAACACTCGGTAGACAACTCAGTGTATACTGGGCTTTGTGACTATTTTCCTTCTGTAACCAACTAGGCTATTCATACCGACTAAATATTTCGGTAGTGGTAACCGACTAGAGTATATACAATGACTTTGTATATAAAACTAATGGCAATTTGATAAGTAGTAACAATCTCCCCTTTTGACATTAGTTGAGATGTTTGACAAAACTACTTTCAAAGTCATTACTCAAATATCTATTATACAAAATTTGACTAAACATGCAATATATACATTAGCCATTGAAATAGTATAATCAAATATACTCCCCTTATCAATATGCTGTACAAAACTCTGTAGTCACTGTTCTTTCCTTTGTTCATTGCTCGGTTCACTTCTCTTGGATACTCTGCATATTCTACTCATTCTTTGCTCAGTATACTCCCCCTGTATACTACACTCCGATTGTTTGATACTTTGAATACTATACACTCCTGATGATATATTCTGATATACTCCCCCTTTTTGACAAACATCAGAATTTAGTTACCATTGGGAGGTGGCAATTGATCAAAAATGGATTTGTACTTTGTCTTGGCTTTGGTGAGAGCGACAAAGAGTGAATCCTTTACACTGTCCATTAAAGAATTATGTGCATTAATATCAGCCAATAATGAAATTAAGCCATCTAAAGTGCTGCCATCTTGTGTAGTAGAGAGATAAGTGGCTCAGTTTAGCTATTCTTGAAGGGATGAAAGATGAGGAAGGAATAATGTTTGAAGTGTCATTATGTCCATCCCGATCTTGTGTTCTTCATGCCTCAGTTCCAATTGTTGAGCCATGAGCTGTTGTAGCTTAGTATAAAAATTATGAACTGAATTGGGCTCAAGGATCAACTTATTTGAGAGATCGGTGATCTCTTTCTCAATTGCTTCTGTTTTATTCTTAATGTCCTTAAGAAATAAAGAAAATGTGTAGAGTTTCTGAAATAATGAAAGAATGTGCTTGAGTTGAGGGGACAACTTAGTAATAAATTTGACAAGTTTTACCTTGCCAACAGAAATGGATTTATGTACTTCCTCTATCATTTTAGCAGTTAGCTCCTTGTCTTTTAGTTTGCTCAAGTATTCGGATGCATCTACTCTAGATGTCTCAATCTAATTTAGGAGTTCATCCAATTGAATATGGATGGCTACATTGGTTGATACTGTAGCTAAAGGTAGAATATCTGATAGTAAGGTATTTACCTTCTGAAGTACTTTATTCTTCTTTTGTATGGCCAGTTGCTTCTCCTATTCGGCCTTTGCTTTGCACAGTTCACCGAATTCAGTGAGTACTTGCCCTTTCAATTTTGAGATGTCTACATTGGGCAACACTATCAGTTCTGATAAATCAATTTTGAAACTATGCTTTTTCAACTTCTTTTCTTTACCTTTCACCGGGTGAACCACTACAATAGCTTAAGAGGCTTGAGAAACCTCAGTAGGTTGCTTAGTAGAGACAACACTTTTGTCAGTTTCTTTAGCCGTGGTAGTGTCCTTCGGTGTCTCAGCTATAACATTTTCCATGCTAGAAGGTTCTTGAGAGGTTTGTTCTTGTGAAGTACCTTCTACTATAGACTTTTGACCTTCGGTGCCTTCACCGGTAGCCTGAGGAGCTTCGGTTGTAGCAGGTTGATTGATCGGTGGGTAAGGCTGAACTTGTTCCAAAATGGATTCACTGGAGATAAGTTTTGCATAAGCAGTGCCTTCTATCATTTCTTGTTCAGGTACCTCTGCATCCATGATATCTTCATCTATTTGAATGGTGTCGGTAGGGTCTTGCTTGGTGACACCAGGCTCTTGGTCGGTGACATTGACTATTTCCACTATAGATTGTTCACCAACATTCATTCTTCGAAAGATGGTCTTCCATTGCTCTTTTGTTTCCTTCTCCACTTCTATATGTAGGCCATTCATCAATTTCAAGGCCTTTTGTTTTACTGTAAATTGAGTTTGGTTGTTTGTCAGATGTTCTTTTATTTCATCAACCAACATATCAAGAAAGAGATGCACCAAACTTCTTTCTCTAATTTTTTTCTTTGAGTCTAGGGCATATTGCCATCTGGTTTCAATATGTGCATATAATTCCTTAGGAATAGAATTACATACTTCTAATGGGACCACTCAGAATTTGAGAAGTGTGCAAATGATAGCCTCTTCAATTTGCCTCTTTTCATCAGCAGATCTGGAGTCATATTTGACAAATATGAATCCACCAAATCCACCATATTCCTTTAGATTATTACAAAAATTTTCTACACTATGTACATCTACCTTCTTTCTTTTCACAATCTGAAATTTATTTGCATCTTCAGATTTGGTATCACTCGACTCTTTTGGCAAAATGAGTCTCTAAGTAGATTTCTTGTAAGTTCTAGTTACCTTAGGAATGACAACAGTCTTTTATTTCTTACTCGGTGATGCAGCAGATGCCCTTGTGTTAGGTCTGTTTGTTGGAGGGGTCGGTAGGGCCATTGAAGTGTCTTGTTTCTTTCTCTTCAACACTTTTCCTTTAGGCAATTTGGTGCTATGTGTTATGGCTGCTTCTTTGGCTTCTGTCTCCTCTTCAGTGATGGTTAGAACTCCTTTGATAGGTGTGGAGGAAAACTCTTATCCAAATTTCTCAGTTAATGCCTTAATCATCTTTGTAGCTTTTCTTCTAGCCTTAGGTACTACAATGCTCATTTTTACTTTTTCCTTCACCTCTTCATAGGTTCCATACCTCAGCTCAGTAGTATGCCTTGGCAATGATAGATAGGCATCAATTTGCTATTCTGTGATATCAAAATCAATCTCGTAATCCATAGGTGACAAAGATTGAGTCCTCGGTTCCACAACATTCACATAATAGTAATCGGTGTCGACCTCAAAACATATTTCATCTTTGTATTTTTCTACCAGCTGTGGTGGAATCTGGTACTTGTTATGTATTTTCTCTTGGAACTTGTTGAAGTACTCATGCATTATATCATTAAAATTATCACCTAACTTCTTGATGAAGTCATTGATCTGATGGGTGATTGGTCGGTGTAGTTCCCAAACAACTTTACCGACTATTGGAAAAAACTTCTCAAAGTAGAAAAGCATACATACAAGTAGTGATCCAAATTTTAGAGTATTTAGCGTGTTGTTCTTCTTCAGCTTCCTGATTGTGTTTAGATTTTCAAACAAGTTCTTCAGCAATACTTCACACAAGTCAATTTTCATGCCTTTCTTAACAATTTTGTATGCTAAGTCCACTGCTGCATAGGGTACACTGTTTTCCCTTGTCGATTGGAAGAAACAGTAACCAATTACTCTAATGGAAAATTTGAGTTCAGGATCAGTGACATTGTTCAACTTTAGACCTCTGTAATCAGATTCTACTCCGATCAAACTGATCAATTCCTTCTGTGATATCATTTTCTATGCTCAGGCATGATCATAGATAGGATAATCGATGATCAGATGAATGATTTCTTTAGTGATCTTAAATGGTTGCTCTTGTAGCCACATGAAATCATCATGCACTCGGCTTAGTACAAACTTGACCCACTGGGGTTTGAACACACGGGGATAGGTTAGGGCTTCAGTCAATCCCTTGATTTTGATATGCTCATACTTGCTATCAATTTTACCATCTGTGCACAATTCATCATATGCATCTTTGATCTCAACATGACCGAGTTCTTCAACACGGCATTTTGTGAAGAATCTCACATCCTCGACTAACAAGACTCAATCTAGGATGAGTGAAAAAGCAGTTTTGTCATCTAGTTCAGATGCAATTTTGGGAGTCAAAGAGTATTTTAGTGAGGGATTTTCTACATTTGTGACAACAATGGGGTCTTGGATCTTAGATGCCATTTTGATTTCAGATAAAAATTGACATAGGAACCTTAGGGTTTGAGAACTTAACAAATGGCAGACGCTTCACACTTAGTAGATAATAACAACTTAATGAGTTAGGTAAACCAGCTTAGCAATGCGATGAGATTCGATGTAAATACATTAGATTTTTCTTTGAAGATGGTTTGATCGATTTGATTCACTCTACTCTACTTCTCGAAAACTTAGTGAATGAAAATGACCACGAAAAAACCTTTTAAGTACTCAAAAATACCTTATTGGACTCCATGCAAGTTAGGTCAAAGACATTAAATGCACTCAATTCACTTAACTTTCTTTCCATTTTTTTTTGCGCTTTAACCAAGTAACCAAATTTCCTTCATATACCGACTTGACAGGCTTCCTGAATTCACTGACTTAACAGTTTTCTTGTAAAGTGCTCCAAAAGACTTTGATAGAATTTCAAACTTACTACTACATCTTACTATGCAAATTTTGAATTCAATACATACTAAAATAGGAACTATTTAAGATTTAACCTTATGAGAATGCAGTCCCTTCATACCTTTACGAATTAATTTGGAGTGGGAGCACCTAACTTGGTAGGTAAGGTGCTTTCTTTATTTGACACAATTTCCTTCTTTCTCCAAATCATTTTTAATTTCTCTTTTATTTCCTCAGTGTCTTCTCTAGGTTGATCTCTGCAATCTCTAGCCAAGTGTCCAACTTTGTGACAATGAAAACATGCCATACCAGGATTTTTCCATGGTCTTTGGTTATTCATTCCAAACCTTATAAAGAAGTTGGCACTTATATGTCCATATCTTCCACAACATTCAGACCATATCCTTGTATTGTAATCCCATGGTACTACAGAATATTATCGGTAAGGATCTGTGTGAGTTCTGTAACCTCTAGTATTTGCTTAGTGTGCAAACCACATGTGGTTCTTTTGCTTAAACCAACACTTCTCGGTACTATGTCCATATCTATTGCAGTTTTTGCAAAACCCTTTTAATTTTGCCTTCTGATAATTGTTAACAGACTTTGTCCTACATTGATTAGATGTGTGACCATATTTATTGCAATTTTAACAATAACCATTGGTCTTAGTGGTATTCGATTGCTTACCTTTTCTGATTTGACACATGTTGGCAGTATGACCTTGATTTCCATAGTAGTAGAAAATAGGCTTCTTCCTTTTGATGATTCTCCTCTCTTGGTAGTGTAGAGTCCCTTCTCGGTAGAGTCTTTTCCTTTGTAACTGAGTCCTCCTTCTTTGTAGGGTCATCTTGTGTTCAGTTGCTCATCCAACATCTTTGATGCTTCATAACTCTTCTTCATTGTTTCCTTCAATTTCTTCTCTGTTTCAAGTTCATTACTCAACCTTGATACTTCAAGTTTCAATGCTTGATTCTCATCATATTTCAGATTTGCTTCATGATGTGTATAACCTAGTTGATCTATAAGATTTTGTTGAATACCAGTTATCCTTATGATTTCATCATTCTTATCAGATACTAAGACTTCAAGTTGTTGTTTCTCTCTTTGTAGATTTCTTGCTTTATCCTCGACTATCCTTAATACATCTGAATTTTTAGTCATCTGTGTACTGAAATGTTCATGTTCTCTTTTCATTGCTTTTAGTTGATCAGCCAATGCTTTGTTTATTTCTTTCAACATTCCAATCATTTCTTTAGTTTCTTCAGATACACTATTCTCAGATGATGTCTCCATTTATTCCACTAACTCTTGAGAATCCTGCAAGTCATCAAATAATCTTCTCCTTACTTTCAGAGATTTTTGCATTTGCCTTTGCATGTCTGCAATCACTTGATTTGCATTATCTAGCTCTTCTTGTAGATACACAATCCTCTAAGATTGTTTATAGCCTTCCGTTGATAAGATCTTTCTCTTTAGGTAGTTAAACCCTTTTCCAAGATTCAAGCTCTGATACCAATTGTTAGGCCCAATATGGAAAGCTAATGTACTGAGAGGGGAGGGGTGAATCAGTACTTCAAATCCTTTTCTCAACAATATCTTTACTGTTATGCATAAACCAAAAACTACTGTAACATAACATAAAGCTAAAACAAATGTGTAACAATCATACATTATTCACTCCATAACACATATATTTTGGTTACGCAGAAACTCTTGGTTAGAGAGAAAAACTGCGATGGGGATGGCACCCACAACTTCACTACTGCAATAATAAATAGTGCTTAGTTAGAGATACATATTTAGCTATTTCTGATAGCTTACCCTATTAGGAGTAACAAGATCTATTAGATCTACCTTGCTAAAGGATTTTACAACACTATATATATGCTGCACCTGGTTAGAGGATTTACAATTTATAGACTTGATTATAGTCTTTTACCCTGTTAAAGGTTTCTCTTACAACTTTAAAAAATTACAATAAGACTTTACAAATATCTACAACTTTACATTTGAAATGTTGTAGCAGATTCTATGTGCTCAAAATAAGATTACCATGCCTATAGCATACCTCGGTAACTCATAAACTAACTCGGTAAACCTTTTTGTTTACTCTGTTCCTTGACCGTTCACTGATAACCTTCTCAGTGACCTCTGTGTCTCTGTAATAGTCATAATACTTTGTGATTTCTCATGTATCACATAAGTCTTGCTTCATACACATATGCACACACATTTCTCACATTCACATATCTTTCTAACCCTAAATTCATGTTGTATAAGTAGACTTCTTATGTTGGTGATCTGATTCATTGCTTCGATCTTACAAACATGATTTCTTGAATAAATAACCATGCAAAATATTTCATTGGTTAGATGACCTCAAAATTATACAAAATCTGTATGTGCAATTTCCAATGTGATAATGGTTCTGTGTGCCTTGATCTTGTAACACGTTTTCATATGTGTGTCTAGGTTCAATGAATCTAGTAACACATTTCACTCAGTGTATATCAACTTGATGTATTATCTTTACTCCTCGGTAGACATGAAATAACACTCCGTAGACAGCTCGGTGTATATTGGGCTTTGTGATTGTTTTCCTTCTGTAACCGACTAGGCTGTTCATACCGACTAAATATTTCGATAGTGGTAATCGACTAGAGTATATAGAATGACTTTGTATATAAAACCAATGGCAATTTGATAAGTAGTAACACCTAATTTGATAAGTAGTAACACCTATCAATGTTGTTAAAGGCACTGCTTCAATCCACTTAGTAAAATATTCAGTAGCAATTAGAATAAACTTATGTCTGTTAGAAGATAAGGGATTGATCTTTCCTACCAAATCAAGACCCCATTATGAAAATGACAATGAGCTTGTCATAGGATATAACTCTTGTGCTAGTGCATGAATGAGATTTCCATGGATCTGACATTGTTTACATTTTCTACTATAGGTGACTGAAGCTCTTTCCATAGTAGGCCAAAAGTAACCCATACAAATAAGTTTCTTAGACAATGTTATGTTGGCATATGGACACTCCAATGAGATATTGTGTGTGATTGAAGGTTTTGTCATTGATGGCAACCTTGCAATCCTATGGCATCGGCAAGACATTATACCAGCAAAGCATTACACAGGCAACCTTGCAATCCTATGGCACTGGCAAGACATTATACCAGCAAAGCATTACATAGGTAACCTTGCAATCCTATGGCACCGGCAAGACATTATACCAGCAAAGCATTACTCAAACAAAGTAGTGCTCCAGCATCAACAAAATTAATCTACACCGGCACCGGCATAGAAGATGTACACCGGCACATAAGGAAATATGTATACCAGCACAGAGGCTGACAGGATTTTTGATATGTAATATTTTGTTTATCATTGTAAGCCGACTTGGCAAATTGTAAAATGACTCTTGTATATAAAACAGATCATTGTAGGCATTTGTAAGACATGGATTAAAAAAAAAAGGCAATAAATAAATTATAAGGTAGACCTAATGTGCGAATTGTAGGTCAAGGGTATATGTAAAGAATAGAGCAAGAACCGGTACTAAATCTAGCATTGAAGATGCTATTGTAAAGAGGACAGAATATTGGATTTGTGTAAATCCTCATTGTAAGTCAGTGTGACTTCTTATTGAGCAGTGAGCTCTAGGTAGTTGGCCTCCCTATTGTAAGTAATATTCTCTTATTGGCCAGTAAGTGAATATTGTGGGTCACAAATCCCACTGAGGATTTTCCCACACCGGGTTTCCTCGTTAAACATCTTGTGTTATGGTGTTCTTTTCATGTGGATGCTTTTGATTATGTTATTTGCATTAATTCTTGCATAGCGGTATACTGTTACTTTATATTCTACATATTCAGTTTTAAGAAAATTTCATTACCGGTTAGATACTGATTCACCCCCCCCTCTCAGTATCTGTGGGAACCCTAAAAATTGGTATCAGAGCCTGGTCCTCTATTTTCAGAAGCCTAACAGCTTGAGGAAGATCTTGACACTAGTAAAGATGGAAAATCTGATGAAGCAACTTGAAGGAGCTCTTACTGACTATGATGCAGAGAAGTTGAAAAATATCAAATTAGAAGATGATTTAAAAGTAGCTCAGGACATTATTCAGGCACTTCAAGAAAATCTTATTGTTACAAGAAACAAGAGAAGAGAACTTTGTGAAAAATTGCAAAATGAAAATGATGAAAAGGAATCACTAAATGATATGATAAGCAAATTGAAACAAGAGATCATGACAACAAAAAATGAAATGCAGGATATGACTATGAGATTCTAGAGAGAGATTGAGGATAGAAAGAAGAATGAAGAAGAATTGACCAGAAGACTAAGTGATGCAGCAAATGAGAACACAAGACTTAGCTATGAAAATGATATGTTGAAGACAGATCTGATGCATACTCAAAATGACTTGAATGAACTAATGAGACAAAAAGAGATCTTGGAAAGGGAATTGGAAACTACAAATCAACACAAAGAAAAATTCAAGAAAAGATTAGAAGAACTTGGTACCTTATTGAAGAATCAGAAACCCAAAGGTGACACTTCTGGAGTTGGATTTGAAGTTGGAGAAAGCTTCGGTACTACAAATACCCAAGATCAAAGAAAAAGGTAAGACCCTCTAATACTTACAAATTCAATGGAAAATGCTTTAACTGTAATAAATATGGTCATAGGGCAAATGAATGTAGATCTAGGAATTATCAGAACATCAATCCTCCCATTGGTCAATGCACCAAATGCAACAAAATTGGTCATAACTCTGAAAATTGCAGAATGAATGTAAGATGTTATGTTTGTGGAAGATTTGGTCATTTATCAAATAAATGCAGAACACAAACGGGCATAGGTTATGGGAAAGTTATTCAGAAAAATAATGTAACTTGTTATGCATGTAACAAGATTGCTCATATTGCTAAATTCTATAGAAGTAAAGGTACACCGGTAGATAACAAAAGTACTAGCTTGAAAGGTAAAGAAAAGGTTGAAGAGGTTAAGCAAGAATTTTCAAAGCAATGGATTAGAAAAGGTGATCTAAATATTGGGGTTACTCCTCCATTGGTAGAACCAACAAATGCTTCACCGATAGGACAATATGATGCTCCACCGACAGGACAGAGCAATACTCCACTGGTAGGATGTTCTTCATCAAATTGAAGAAAATTTTCTTGAGGGTTTGGCAATTTAATGACACATGTGCTATTATTCCCTTGGTTAGAGAAAAAAAGTTGAAAATCCTTCATTACCGGAAAATAAAGTTGAGTTAATACATTGCTGGCAAATAATTAATGTGGTAGGTAGCAGAAAAGACTTTATAAAATAAGGTTTTTGGCTCCATTTCATTTCACCGTGAATTCAAACTTTCAGAGAGCGTGAAGATTTCCGAGCTAAAGCATTCCGAGTAAAGAGGCAAAGCACTTCAGCAATCAATCCATCCAAAGGCAGAAAAAGGTATTTATCATCATGGCATCCTCCTCTGCACCTGAATTCATAGCAAACCCTATAGTAGTCGAAGTTATAAAATGACCTAGGCCCATGTTTCAGCTAGTTCCCAAGGTAGCTAAGAAAGATGACAACACAGGTGCTTTTTTCCAAATTCCAAAGGGTGTTGTTTATGTAGAAGACCCTAGAATGTATATTCATTGCAACATAGAGGAATTAGGTGATGAAGAAATAAAAAACATGTATAAATTTGTTATATGTGACAATGTCGGAAATGTGAAACCTGAACATAAAATTGTTAAAACCCTAGGATTCATTGAAATCCTCAGCATTCCTGAATTTCCCAAGGAAGTGGTTAAGATAGTTCTTAGCAGGGTACATGGCTCATTCTTTTGGCTTGATTCAGTGCATAAAATTACAAAGGTAGCTGTGAAAGTAGTAACAGGGTTACCTTCCACTGGTACCAGACCCGACAAAACCAAGAAGGTCTCCAATGACCTAGTAATGAAATTAACTAGTGCAACATCCGACAAAAGATCATTGAGGGTTAATTATGTGACCGATACAAATGTGAGATTCATTAGCATGATTCTAGGTTACAAAGCAACTCATGCAAATAGGCTTAACTTTGTTTCCAGTTTATGCATAAAGAGTGCTTATGACATGGTTAAGGACAATGTGAAAATTGATATCTGTGAATGGTTAAAAGATGAGTTAATTGACAATTTGGCAAAAATAAAGAAGGATAAGAAAGGAACCTTTAGATTTCAAAATTTACTTGTATTCTTAATGGTACATATAACCAAATAGGCTCCTAGTATAGGCAACAAGGATTTTGGATTTGACATACCGGTAGGAAAACAACTGTCTGACTTATTCAACAACATGGGTGAAAACAAAGAAAAGAATATCAATGAGTATTTTCAAGCACTAAAGGTCAAAATGAATAAGAGGATCAGACTATCACAAGAAATTGTCAACAAATACAAGGATGATATATGCTTTGTAATAAAAAAGGATGAGATCTGGATGGAAGTAGTCATCCCAAGAACAATCTGGGTTACAGAGATGGGGTATGAAACAGATGACCACATAGTGGAAACTTATGCCAAAGCACTTCTGGAAGCCCCCAATGAACCAAAGGAAGAAGTATTTGGTAGTGCTGAGACCATCGAAAGTCAAATTCAATCTAAAAAGAGAGTAAAGAAAGTTGAGGCATCTATGAGGAAAGGAACCAGGCAAGCAAAAGCCATAAAAGATGATGTATTAAAGAAAACCGGCATAACAAAAGAAGAGTTGGTAGCCTAACAGCCTGAAACTCATCTATCACTGGTAGATACCTCCTCAAAAGGAGATATGCCAGCAACTTTCAAAAGAGTTGTTAGGAAAAGAGATCCCTCAGCGGTATCCACTCCTTCACCTAGAAGGATAAGACAGAAGCAACAAGTTGTAAGGTCTCCAGCCAAGAAAGCCACACCAAAGAAAAAGTTGACCCCCAAAAAGAAGAAGAAGACAAACACTGACTTGGCCCCTTTTGACATATTACTGAATGAGATCACAAAGGAAGGTAAATTGAAAAACATAGGGAAAATCTATGACACCCTATAAGATGATGAGAAAGGACAAGTTGAGGAAAGTGTTATATTACACATGGACATGTATAAAAAGTTTTTGATGCATGTCCTAAATGAAATTCCTGATGAATTATATAAAAGACTTGAGGCCAGAAGGCAAGGAATAGTTGAGTTGGATAAGAAAATTAAAATAGAAAAATTACTTGCAATATACCCGGTCAACTCACCTAAGGAAATTGATGATTTGATAGCTCAGGCCAACCAAATAGTTTTTTCCACTGCACACCAGCAAATATCACTAATGGTAGGTAGAGTTACTAAAGTTTCAAATGAAACAGAAGATGGTTGGGATAAATTCTTGGTTGAAAAAGAAAAACAAGAAGAATATAGGAATCCCAAGTCCATTCTGGTATATCAAAAGGACAAAGGGAAAGGTAAAGTTGGTGGACCACCAAGTATCAAGATTAGAGACTATTGGGAGTATTTAAAACTGAGTCAAGTTTATAGGCCCATTTCAAAAAATTTCCCTGCATTTCCAAATGATTAAAATAAATCAGTTTGAATGGCCTAGTTAGCAAGGGGGTAAAATGGAGCCGGTTAATTTTCAGAGGGTAAGGCTTGGGATTCATCTCCCACACCTTTAATTTGGCCTATGTAGTGATGTGCAACTTTCAAAATTCAGTTTGGATAAGTTTACTAGGTACCCATTTCGAGGGGTGAGCTGAAAGTGCATTCTAAGCACAAGTACAAATTTTATTAAGTAGCCTACTTTGGGTGTTTATATCTTTTTCCATGTTTATTATCATGAATAATTTCAAAATGGATTGAATTTTATGCATAAATGTGAGTCAACATGCAAAATTTCAAGTCCTTATGAATCCGTTTGCTCAGTTTTCAAAGCTCAATCCGTTTGTAGTTTGTGATGTTTGCACAAGTGTAAAAATGTCCTGGTGAGCGTCATGTCAGAATGTTTGTTCCAAGATAATGTTGGTATAAATGGTGAGCTATGTTTCAAATTTCAAGGCTCTACCAATCCGTTTGATCAGTTTTCAAAAGAGCTCATTTTGCCATCAAATTCAGTTATCCGCACTCCAGTGTTATATCAGTTAATGTAGCCGTTTTGGTGAGCGCGTCGTTTGCATCCTATGAATCTGGTGATCAAATTGAGAATTCAAAGATTTAATATGTACTTTAAGGTACCTATGTTTCAAATTTGAGGACCCACAGAGGTCGTTTGATATTTTTGAGAAAGGAATCATGTGTTGCCAGAACATTGACTTCATCAGGTCCGCAGTGTCGACAAAGCCAGTTGGCCGTTCTCAGAAATTAATATCTCTTCACTCGGGACTCATCTTGAGAAACCGTTTGGTAGATGTCATCCTTGTATATCAAAGTACACGCCTGTCAGATGGCGAGCTCTATAAAGGTGTTTTGACAGGTTTGAAAATTACGTCTTCGCGATTAAATGCGAAAATTGTGGCGTAATTGCCTGAAGGATGTAAAATGCAATTTTATGATCCGAAAATGGTGCCGATTGATTCCAGAGGTGTGTTTGAGGTTCCTGAAGCATTCCGAAGGTCATTTGCATGAAATCAAAAAAAAATTTAGTCAGACCCACTTTGGTGCCCGACCTGGATCATGCCTGTGCTTTATTATTTTATTGGCGACTTGGCCCTTTAAGCAATTCCACAATGATATTGACATCCATAGTTGGAGTAGATTACTTGCAAGTTTTCGAGGAGAGAGTAATGAAAGAATGAGAATACACTTGAGGCTAGAGCTATTAAATAAATTTGATGAGGAACACCAGGTTGGAGCATAGCACCAGCGATGCATTTGGAACTTTCTTTTTACCATTTGCAGATAAAATCAGAGCAGCAAATGTAGTGAAGGCAATTAAAAGTCAATGCAAATGTGTTAGAAACTGTAAACCATCATTCCTTGTGTAGCAAACAAACTGGAAAGAAGAACATTGCATTGAAGAAGTTATGTTAAAATGCCAATGCAAAGCAAAAGCAAACAGAAGCTGGACATGGTATGCAAAAGGGGGCAGCATATTAAATGACAGAAAAACACCAGCACTTTCCCTCCCATGTGTGAGCAGTAATTAAAATTTTCAAGCAAATGCACAGAGGCATCATTGAGAACCAAATATTGGCAAAGCATATGGAGTGGCAGCGTAGCAATAAAGGGGGTCATTTAAAATTTTCAGACAAATGTAATGTGTAGCAGTAGCATGGATTGGGCACATTGAATTTTATAAAATGCAAAAGGTGTATAATCAGTTTCCATAGCAACCCTCACATGAAACCTTTGAAAAGAGGCATTGAAAGCACAAGATAATGGAGAATTAACAGCAATTAGAGCATTTAGCAAACAATAGCAATATTTTTTTTCCTTCACAGAGCTGGGATGTTTCCATGTGAGTCTTTTGTTACCATCTAGAGTAGTTCAAAACCTTAAGCAATTCCTCACGTGGGTGTCTAAACCAGCAAGCAAATCAAAATTGGCAACCATGGCAATTTTCCCTCTTTGCTGTAGCTAATCACATGGCTATACGGAAGTCAATAAACTTCAAATTGGCAGCAATTGAAACCATTCAAGCAACATTCTCCCTTCATGTGATCTCGAAAGGGAACAAAGGACATGGTGAGTGAAGAGGAAAACAATAGAAATTCCAAGCAAATCAATCAAGCACCATGAAAGTCTCAGGCAAATCTCCAAAAACGTAGCTCCAGGCATAAGCCTTAATCCCACATTGGCTGGGAAATGGTCTTTTTTAATATTTATATGCAATGCTCCACAGTAATATAATGTCAAAGCCTTAAAGGCTTTTAATAGATGGTGCCTATGGTCACCCAAGGTGGGCCCACGCACGAGCACGCATCTTGACGTGATGGAGGAGATGACTGAGTGACGACCAGGTGGACCCCACGTAGGCACGCTTCCTCAGGCAGATAGTCAAAATTTTGCATAGGAAGGATGGCTTAACGAGTGAGCAAGTTTGAGATGGATCAACGATGCGCGCTATTTCACGAAAGGAAGATGCACGCGAGTTACACCCTTCGAAATAGTGAAAGTGAACGAGAGCTGTCCACGTGTCATGATAGATGGTCATGTCAATTCTGATGATGACATGGCGATGAAGTGGTGTACAAGCAAGCAGCCCAGTGGTGGTGACGTGGTCGATAGGTGGCAAAAGATGAGGTGTCATCCCAGGTGGCGTCTAGTCAACCCCATCGACCAATCAGAGGCCGCCACATGGCAAGGTGTCAGAGCACAAATGGAGGCAAAAATCAAAATTAAAATGAATAAATGATATAGTTCTGACTATATTAAAATTCGAAATATTTAGATGACTGAGCACAAATGGGAATTAATTCACCCAAGTTTGTAATTGCGATGAAGATATAGCACACATGGATGGACAAAAGTTTACAGGATCTCACATTGAATAGCAAAGTGCAATGTAAGTCCAGAAGATTGCAGAACTTAAGAAAGCTCTTGAGGTTGTGGATAAGAAGGTTCAAATGTTGGAGAGCCTTCGAGCTATTGATGAAGACCTTCTGAAATATAGTGAAGAGGATTCTTCGGAAAAGGATAGTGAATTGAATGCGTGTACACTTGATGAACAACATGCTGATCTAATAAATGGTTTTATGATAGAAAATTTTAGTGAACATGCTAAAAACTCATCTGATGAAGTAAATGGCAGCGATGTTCATGTTTATTCTTTGGCTGATAACGAGTGTTCTATTGGTGAAGAAGATCAGTTGTGGCAAGATAAGTATGATTATCTTGATTTTTAGAATGATGATCATAGAATAAAATCTTATGGATGTGAAACATGGAAGACTGAGGATTGTTCCAGCCAAGTGTCAATTTCTTCTTTGCTTGATGAAGATGATTATGATGATCGAATGGATGGTGTCTTTAGCAATTTTACTAATGCTTTATTCAATGTTGATATAGATACGGACCAGCCACTTCAGTGTCATAATGTTCATAAGGGGGTTCTTCATTTTGTTTCTAACCCTTTGTATGAAGAAATAATCGATCAGCCAAATGTTGTAAATGATGAACCAGTCCATAATACTGATGGAATTCCGAACAACAATAGCATGGGTTGTAAAATATTGTTTCATGATGAAGGTAAGAAGCATGGATTATGTGATGACCATTTAAAACCACAAACGAAAGTGTTTTAGGTGGATATAAGTTTGGATGAAAAAGATTCAGTTGAGGATTTGCTTTAGCCAGAGGTATGCATTCTTTTCCATGAAGGGGATGTTGAGAATGCAAAGGTTTTCAGTTTGATAAGCAAGGATAGTATGAGGTGTGATCAACGTAGTGAAGTATCACATCCGAATTGTAATATTTGTGTTCCTTGTTTGCATCAGTTGGTTTGTAGTATACCTCATTCTATTGATTTAAATGATAATAAAGTATGTGCTGATAGGAATTGCAATGTTGAAAATGAGTGTTTTAGTTTTCAAGTTCAGCATGATGATGTCCTTGCAAATGATAGAGTTGAGTGGGATAGTGAAATGTATGGTATCTTATGGGAAGGCCTCTATGGTGAATTGTCTCATGTTTTTACTTGTGTTGAAGTAGTGTGTGATTACAAAGTTCATAATCAGACAAGAGGTAAGTACATTAGCTATTTCAGTAATGAGACAAAAGAGGTGGATTTTAAAAGCTATGCTTAGTTGTTACTGGAAGGTGCCTTTGTTTGGATCATGGTATTAAGTGATGAGAATCAGATATTGGACAGAGGTAAATAATGCTAGAATTGTTTGAGCAGCTTGTATGCAGTTCTAAGCATGTTTGTATCTATTGTATAATCGCTTTGCTTTAGTTGTGTGGTTTTCAATAAAGTGCCCTACTGTTTGGGTAGAATAATGAAGCCTTGTTTTGAGAAGAGAAGAATTGAGAGAAGAATGATCCGTTTTTGGGTGGTCTGCTTAACCAAAGATATCTGGATTCTTGTGTTGATCTTGCAATCAACCATCCCCAGTTAGAGCCACTGTTGGGAGTATTTAAAACTGAGTCAAGTTTATAGGCCCATTTCAAAATTTTGCCCTACATTTCCAAATGATTAAAATCAGTCAGTTTGAATGGCCTAGTTAGCAAGGGGGTAAAATGGAGCCAGTTGATTTTCAGAGGGTAAGGCTCGGGATTCATGTCCCACACCTTTCATTTGGCCTATGCAGTGATGTGCAACTTTTAGAATTCAGTTTGGATAGGTTTACTAGGTACCCATTTCGAGGGGTGAGCTGAAAGTGCATTCTAGGCACAAGTGCAAATTTTATTATGTAGCATACTTTGGGTGTTTATATCTTTTTCCATGTTTATTATCATGAATAATTTCAAAATGGATTGAATTTTATGCATAAATGTGAGTCAACATGCAAAATTTCAAGTCCTTATGAATCCGTTTGCTCAGTTTTCAAAGCTCAATCCGTTTGTAGTTTGTGATGTTTGCACAAGTGTAAAAATGTCCTGGTGAGCGTCATGTCAGAATGTTTGTTCCAGGCTAATGTTGGTATAAATGGTGAGATACATTTAAAATTTCAAGGCTCTACCAATCTGTTTGATCGGTTTTCAAAAGAGCTCATTTTGCCATCAAATTCAGTTATCTGCACTCCAGTGTTATATTAGTTAATGTAGCCATTTTGGTGAGTGCACCCTTTGCATCCTGTCAATCTAGTGATCGAATTGAGAATTCAAATATTTAATATGTACTTTAAGGTACCTATATTTCAAATTTGAGGACCCACGGAGGTCGTTTGATATTTTTGAGAAAGACATCATGTGTCACCAGAACATTGACTTCATCAGGTCTGCAGTGTCGACAAAGCCAGTTGGACATTTTCAAAAATTAATATCTCTTCACTCAGGACTCGTTTTAAGAAACCATTTGGTAGATGTCATCCTTGTATATCAAGGTACACACTTGTTAGATGACGAGCTCCAGAAAGGTGTTTTGACAAGTTTGAAAATTACATCTTCGCGATTAAATGCGAAAATTGTGGCGTAATTGCCTGAAGGATGTAAAATGCAATTTTATGATCCAAAAATGGTGCCAATCGATTCCAGAGGTGTGTTTCAAGTTTCTGAAGCATTCTGAAGGTCAGTTACATGAAATCAAATTTTTTTTTAGTCAGACCCACTTTGGGGCCCGACCTGGATCATGCCTGTGCTTTATTATTTTATTGGCGACTTGGCCCTTTAAGCAATTCCACAATGATATTGACATCCATAGTTGGAGTAGATTACTTGCAAGTTTTCCAGGAGAGAGTAATGAAAGAATGAGAATACACTTGAGGCTAGAGCTATTAAATGAATTTGATGAGGAACACCAAGTTAGAGCATAGCACCAGCGATACATTTGGAACTTTCTTTTTACCATTTACAGATAAAATCAAAGTAGCAAATGTAGTGAAGGCAATTAAAAGTCAATGCAAATGTGTTAGCAACTGCAAACCATCATTCCTTGTGCGGCAAACAAACTGGAAAGAAGAACATTGCATTGAAGAAGTTATGTTAAAATGCCAATGCAAAGCAAAAGCAAACAGAAGCTGGACGTGGTATGCAAAAGGGGGCAGCATATTAAATGACAGAAAAACACCAGCACTCTCCCTCCCATGTGTGAGCAACAATTAAAATTTTCAAGCAAATGCATAGAGGCAGCATTGAGAGCCAAATATTGGCAAAGCATATGGAGTGGCAGCATAGCAATAAAGGGGGTCATTTAAAATTTTCAAACAAATGCAATGTGCAGCAGTAGCATGGATTGGGCACATTGAATTTTATAAAATGCAAAAGGTGTATAATCAATTTCCAGAGCACCCCTCACATGAAACCTTTGAAAAGAGGCATTGAAAGCACAAGATAATGGAGAATTAATAGCAATTAGAGCATTCAGCAAACAATAGCAATATTTTTTTTCCTTCACAGAGCTGGGATGTTTCCATGTGAGTCTTCTGTTAGCATCTACAACTGTTCAAAACCTCAAGCAATTCCTCACGTGGCTATCTAAACCAGCAAGCAAATCAAAATTGGCAACCATGGCAATTTTCCCTCTTTGCTGTAGCTAATCACATGGCTGTATAGAAGTCAATAAACTTCAAATTGGCAGCAATTGAAACCATTCAAGCAACATTCTCCCTTCACATGATCTCGAAAGGGAACAAAGGACATGGTGAGTGAAGAGGAAAACAAAAGAAATTCCAAGCAAATCAATCAAGCGCCATGAAAGTCTTAGGCAAATCTCCAAAAAAGCAGCTCCAGGCATAAGCCTTAATCCCACATTGGCTGGGAAATGGTCTTTTTTAATATTTATATGCAATGCTCCATAGTAATATAATGTCAAAGCCTTAAAGGCTTTTGATAGATGGTGCCTATGGGTGCCCAAGGTGGGCCCATGCACGAGCACACATCTTGAGGTAATGGAGGAGATGACTGAGCGATGATCGGGTGGACCCCATGTAGGCATGCTTCCCGAGGCAAATAGGCAAAATTTTGCAGAAGAAGGCTGACTTAACGAGTGAGCAAGTTCGAGATGGATCAACGGTGCGCGCTATTTCGCGAAAAGAAGATGCATGCGAGTTACACCCTATGAAATAGCGAAAGTGAATGAGAGTCATCCACATGTCATGATAGATGGTCATGTCAGTTCTGAAGATGATATGGCGATGAAGTGGCGTACAAGCAAGCAGCCCAGTGGCGGTGACGTGGCCGACAGGTGGCAAAAGATGAGGTGTCATCCAAGGTGGCATCGGGTCAACCCCATTGACCAATCAGAGGCCACCATGTGGCAAGGAATCAGAGCACAAATGGAGGCAAAAATCAAAATTAAAATGAATAAATATTATAGTTCTGACTATATTAAAATTCGAAATATTAAAATGACTGAGCACAAATGGGAATTAATTCACCCAGGGTCTAAATTTTGGCCAAAATATAAAGTATTATATATCACCGGAAAGCTCTCGGAGTGAGGAATATGATTATGAGGTTAATTTTGATAGATGTGGAATATTTTGGAGGAAGTTTTCATGGGAAGAAAATTTAGTTGGAGAGGAGACACTTGGCAATTCAGTTGCAGATTTGATTTTCTTCTCTCCTCTTTCTATTCCCAATTCTTCTCAGTTGTAAGGGTTCTATAAATTTGGAAAATGCTCTTGATTTGATGGCTTCCATTTTCTAAAGATCTTGACCCAAGTTTGTAATTGCTTCTGTTTGGTTTCAGGGTATAGAGATTGCAGTGCAGTGTTGTAAATATGGTTTTAATTGCAGGTCTTACTTGTGTTAGGCATTAGTCATTTCCCACAAGATTGTCTCTATGATATTTTTTTCATTATTATGAATTGAATCCTCAAGGAGGATGAAATTTGTCATCTCAAGGAGATTGTATGATTGTTTGTAGGCATTCTTCAATGAAGAGTTTAAATTCTATAGTCAGTCATAAATAATGAAATATGTATCCTGATCTGATGAATTTGTGAATGAATCAAATAGTGCATTAATATAAGGTATTGATGCATGAATATATTGTTTGGGAAAACAAACTTGCATCTATGATTTATATTTGTAGTTCTATGAGTGACTCTGCTGCCCAATGAACAAGGCACTAGTCTTTGACAGATTTGGGAATGGTCTCAGATATACATTTTAAAAGATAAATCTATTTCCCTTTATGTTTAGGGGTTAATGTTCTATCCTTCCAAAGCTCTATTTCACCTATTATTTGTATAAGATCCAGCCCATCTGTACATGTTACCTAATTTGGTGAGCTTGTGGAATGGTTTGTCTGCTCATTGTTGATGCAGTCTTATGTTTGTGATTGTTGTATTCAATGCATCAAAAGGGTGTCCCCCCCTAGGTCTAGCAGAACCTGAAGTGCAGGAGGATCATTAGGATCCTATGTTATGTAGTCCAAGCCCTGAGGTGTTTCATTGATTAAGATTGGCTATCTCATCGATAGATTTATAGGTGTTTTGGGTTATCACTTTTGGTGAACAATAGAGACAACTTACCCCCACCTCCTTTAAATACTCCATCGGTAAAAACAACAATTGCAGAAGATCAATCGGCTGCTAAGAGCATGGTCATAGAGGATAATAATCCTAATCCTGAAGTCCTATATACTGTGAATGTTGATACTCGAAAAATCAACATAGTGGTAGATAAGGATACCACAGATAAATATAATAACAAAGAGCAACCGACAACAAGAAACAAAGAGCAACTGATAGCAGATTCAGAGAAAAAGATGGAATCTGGAACACAAACAAAGCAACCAATAGAGCTAAAGGCTCAAGAACAGATGCCACCGGTAAGAAATGATGCAGGAAAAACTATGCTTAAAGAGATGGAGACACAAACAGACCTACCAGAGGTCAATACCAGCATGGTCACTTCGATCAACACTCAATTTATTGGGTCACCATCAAATGTAACAGAGGTATTTCTTGAATCTATCAAGAAAATAATTGATTATAGCTCACAAGCCTATAAAGCGATAGATGATTCAACTCCAATTTTGAAATCAATAGCTCCCAATTGTAATATAGCCAACAAAGATTCTTTAGGCTAGTTGCATACACTTTGTAAATATATGTTTGGAAATTTTGAGCAAACAAAGGTAGAAACTATAAAGGAAAGTGTAGAAAAAGAGAAACATAAATTCTTTGAGGAAGGAAGAAAGAAGTGTAATAGGGAATTTGACACACTTCTACTGGAATTGTGCAATTTATTGAAAGAGTACAAAACTCTATACAAAGACACCTGTAAGATAAACTTTTTGACCATGGATGTAGACAAAAAGATGAGCAAGGTACAGGAAGAGATCAATAAACTTGCTGATAATTTTGTTAACTCACCCAATACATTATCAGTTTTTGAGGAAAAGATAACAAATTTTGAGGAAGAATTGCTCAAATTAGAAAGAGAAAAAGAGAAAATAATAAACAAGGCAAAATTTTTGAGATATAAACTAAGTTCAAGATTGGACTATTTAGCATCTCTGCGTAAGGAAATCTCAAAGGCACTAACATAGGGTAGCAAAACACTACCAGAGCACTTGTAGCATCTCACTAGTATAGTATACAGAACTGAGATAGCAATAAAGGAGAGCAAGAAGTTTATGGATGGTATAAACTTAATTTTGGGAGATATTCTTTAGATAATAACTACCCAACTACAAGGTTGAGGTTATGAACTAGTACAACTACAAAATACACTAACCTTTGTCATTGATGCCAAAGGGGGAGTAGTAGATGAGAAAATTCAAAACATAGGGATCACATGCTTAGGGGGAGCTCTCACATTTTTGGTAACATTTTTTGGTATACACATTTTTGGATATCTTTTTGAAATTTCTCATGAATGTTGCCATCAATGCTGAAGGGGGAGATTGTTGGCATATGGACACTCCAATGAGACATTGTGTGTGATTGAAGGTTTTGTCATTGATGGAAACCTTGCAATCCTATGGCATCGGCAAGACATTATACCAGCAAAGCATTACACAGGCAACCTTGTAATCCTATGGCACCGACAAGACATTATACCGGCAAAGCATTACACAGGCAACCTTGCAATCCTATGGCACCAGCAAGACATTATACCGGCAAAGCATTACTCAAACAAAATAGTGCTCTGACATCAACAAAATCAGTCTACACAGGCACCGGCACAGAAGATGTACATCGACACAGAAGGAAATATGTATACTGACACAGAGGCCGACAGCATTTTTGATATATAATATTTTTTTTATCATTGTAAGCTAACTTGACAAATTGTAAAATGACTCTTGTATATAAAAGAGATCATTGTAGGCATTTTTAAGACATGGATTAAAAAAAAGCAATAAATAAATTATAAGGCAGACCTAATGTTTGAATTGTAGGTCAAGGGTATATGTAAAGAATAGAGCAAGAACCGGTACTGAATCTGGCATTGAAGATGCTATTGTAAAGTAGTACAGAATATTGGATTTGTGTAAATCCTCATTGTAAGTCAGTGTGACTTCTTATTGAGCAGTGAGCTCTAGGCAGTTGGCCTTCCTGCATGTGCAGGCCCCTATTGTAAGTAATATTCTCTTATTGGCTAGTAAGTGAATATTGTGGGTCACAAATCCCACCGAGGTTTTTCCCACACCGGGTTTCCTCATTAAACATCTTGTGTTATGGTGTTCTTTTCATGTGGATGCTTTTGATTCTGTTATTTGCATTAATTCTTGCATACTGGTATACTGTTACTTTATATTCTACATATTCAGTTTTAAGAAAATTTCATTACCAATCAGATACTAATTCACCCCCCTCTCTCAGTATCTATGGGAACCCTAACATGTTAAACCACTTGAGTGTGTATCACAAATACCTACATGAATGTCGTTAAGAACTCTCTCAGATTTGTCTTTTTCAAGACATCTCAATAATGTACCATCTAGACCATGCCTATATAGGATATCAGCAATAATAGTATAGCAAGAGGACTGATGGATAAAGTTTCTTTTTTGATTATGAGATAATTCAAGAGGAAGGATATGATCATTCAAATATTGGTAGGTTTGACCATATAAAGATTGACTAGTTCCTGATATATGGCAAATTTGATAGGTATGCTGGGATTGGATGGTAGGGGTTGAGATATCTTCTATAAGAAATTTGTAACATTGTTGATTCTCTTTATTTTGCAAGAGACATGCTATTGTATCCATTTCATCTGCTGCTTTATTCTCATTTCTGGGAATTTGGGTGAATGTGATTTCTATAAAGTGTCCTCTAAACTCCTCCACTAGCTATTTGTATGGCATAAGATTATCATCCTTTGTTCGATATTCATCATTTATTTGATTAATGACAAGTTGTGAATCACCATAGACATGTAGTTCTTTTACATTCCATTCAATGGCCATTTTGAGTCCTATAGCCAATGCTTCATACTCTACAGTATTATTGGTGCATGGAAACCGCAGTCTATATGATTTTGGGATTGTATGTCCTTGAGGTGTGATGAAAAATATTCTTGTGTCTGAACCATATTGGGTATAAGAACCATCAAAGTATAATTCCCAAAAGTTTGTACTTACTGTCAAGATATCTACATCATGAAATTCGATGTGCAAAGGCATGTCATTTTGTAAAGGTGTATCAGCCAATTGATTAGCGATAACTTGTCCCTTGATAGCTTTCTGATCAACATATTCTATGTCAAATTCACTCAGTATCATAACCCATTTGGCTAGCCTCCCTATCAATGTTGACTTGCTCAATAGATATTTGAGAGGATCTATCTTTGCTATTAGTTTTACAGAATGAATCAACATATAATGTCACAACTTCTGTGTTGCAAATACAACTACTAGACATATCTTTTCGATTGAGGAATAATTTAATTCATAGCCAACAAGTGTTCTACTGATATAATAAACTACTCTTTCTTTTCCTTCATCATCATGTTGAGCTAGGAGAGAACCTAATGAGACACTTGTTGCTGAGACATAGAGTAACAATGGTTTCCCTTTGGTTGGTGATATTAGTACTGGAGGACTCATAAGGTATTCTTTTATTTGCAAGAAAGCTTCCTCACATTTTAGATCCCATTTGAATGGAACATTTTTATGTAGAAGATGGGTAAATGGAAGACATCTATTGGCCAACTAAGAAACAAATCTCTTGATTGATTGCAATCTTGCTTGTAACGATCGCAATTGACTTATGTTCTTAGGTGATTCCATCTCCATAATAGCTTTAACTTTTTTAGGATCTACTTCAATGCCACGAGTTGATATAATGTATCCAAGGAGCTTTCCAGAGGTTACCCCAAATGCACATTTCTTTGTATTTAATCTCAATTGATATCTTTCTAGCCTATCAAAAATATTTCTTAAAATGTTCAAATGTTCTTTTCTTCTGTGAGATTTTGCAAGTATCTCATTAACATAATCTTTCATAAATGTATGCATCATATCATGGAAAATTATTGTCATAGCCCTTTGATAAGTCACTCCTGCATTCTTAAGCCCAAATGGCATAACATTCCAGCAATATGTTCCCCATGCATAGGTAAAAGTTGTCTTATCTTGATCTTCAGGTGCAATTCTTATTTGATCATATCTTTAAAAGCCATCCATTAATGAAAACATCTCATGTCCTACTGATAAGTCTACTATGATATCAATGTTTGCTAGCAGAAAATCATATTTTGGACATTCTTTATTCAGATCTCTGAAATCTGTATAGACTCTTATGCTCTTATCTGGCTTTGATACTGGTACAATACTTGAGACCCATTCTAGATAAGCCACTGGTCTTATAAAACCCACTTCTAATAACTTCTTTAGTTCAGTTTTTACAAGAAGAGCAATGTGCGGATGCATCTTTCTTAGTTTCTACTTAACGGGTTTTGCTTTTAAATCCACATTAAGATGATGCATGATAATATCTGGGTTAAGTCTTATCATATCTACATAAGACCAAGCAAAATTTGTTTGTCTTTGCGTAAAGAATTCCATGTATTCTTTCCTCTCTTTTTCTGACAATGAGGTAGCAAAATGAAGTATTTTAGGATCCTTTGATGTACCAATGTTTACTGCTTCTATTAGTTCTATCAGGATAATAGATCTTTCTTGAAAATATGCAGAAAGAATGTCAAACTTTCCATCTGCTGGTGCCTCAAGGAGGTTGTCACCATCAGATATGTCCTTTCTTTTCTCTTTTGATTGATCTAATGTTGCCATGAAATGGTTTTCAATAATAGGTCTCTTTCCTTGTTTTATTTCACTTTTGTGACTGAAAATTTTGGCATTCTCCTAACTACGAGAAACATTACTTGATTCTGCAATGTCAAATATCTTAGGATGGATGGGTTCAACAATGTTAAGGTACACAACTAAGTCATGATCACTGGAAAAGACATTCAGTTCGGGGTTGTCAAAGTTATCCCAATCAATTAGTTCAAGATGCAGAAGGGGTAAATCATAATCATTGTCATCATTAGGTGTTTCAATGTTCATGACATAATGATCATAACTTGGCATAGAATAGGTATTGTCATAGATTAAATGTTTTTGAGAATTGTCTTTCTCAAGCATTTCTGAATTAGTCTTAACAAAATTTATATTAGCATTTTGTAGTTCACACTCAAGTGGTTCTTCAACTGACATTTTTCCTATAAATGAATGGATTATATCCACACACACATCTTTGATACTACAAATTCCTTCTTGATTGATCTCATTTGCATTTAGAAGTTGACATATTTGTGCACATGGTAAAGTGGATTCTTTTAATAGATTTTTTCTCCTTTCAAACTCAACTTCTTTTGGACTAATAGTCAATCCAACTTGACTATCTCTTAGTTCTTCTATGGTTGTTCCTTATCTAGCTTTTGTTTGCACTTCTTGTTGCATTTCTTCTCTGTCTTTGTCATTCCCTTTTCTTTTTTGCATACGCCTCTTTTCTCTGAATTATGAGTTTCTCTTGTCTTCTTTCTAACTTCATCTTTTCTTCTATAATAGACAAGTCTTCTTTCATGATAGTTGCTTGATCTTCATTGTGTTCCTTACTTGATGTAGTGGATAAGGCATCTGGACCCCATTCATATTCATTGGAATCTATTTCTGAATCCTGATCTAAAATTACTCCACTATACCATACTAGAATGTCATATGGTGCAAAAAGTTCTCTGATTTTTGCCATTTCTATTTTTACTGCTTCTGGAATATCTTGTTCAGATTTTGCGTTTGTTTGTATTTTCAGAACTTGTTGACAATATTTTTCTTTATCTTTGATGATAGTCTCCTCCTCTTTCTTTTCATGTTCTTCTTTCTTCTTTTATTTATTGGTTACTATTCCGGTCACTTGATGTAGCTTTTCTTGCGAGTTTTCTTCTTTAGAAACTAATTTCTTTCTCCATTTTTGCTATTGACGATTATGTTGCTTTTGATTGGATTTTAGATATCCCAGCCCAGATTTATCTTCTGTGGATTGTGAGTGCAGACAAATAGGTTCTGAAATACCTTGATGTTTCTTACCAATTGGTCTTTTTCCCTCATATCCCATCTTTTGCATGATTTCATATCCTTTTCCATATTATTTTATGGGAATATTGACTTCTATTGTTGTTGCTATAGTTTTATCTTCATCCTTGTACAGCCAACCAAGAATGTCTTTGTCTTCATTTTCCTCTTCAAGAGTTCCAGTACTAACAAAGGTTTCTTTAAACATATGTTTTGATTTTCTTGATTTCTTTGATTGAATATCTATAGGCTTTCCATATGACTTAGGGGAAAGTGGAAAATTTTGCAAAGAATACTTTCCCATTCCTTCATCATTTAACTTTAGATTTTCTTCAAAAGTTTCCCATAACTTTGCTTGAATTTATTTGGTAGGATATACTGATTCTCTGTTATGTGGAACTCTTGTATCTTGTGTTGGCTTCAAACTATTGCAATATTGACTAGAATCTGCAATTATGGTGTTTTCTTTTCCTTCATGAGGAAATTTCACACATTCATGATATGTAGAAGGAACTGCTTGCATCTTGTGAATCCATTGTCTCCCTAGAAGATTGTTGTAGGAGAGGTTCAAATCTAAAACTTGACACAATGTATCTTTTTCCATAGGTCCTATTCTTATTGGTAGTACAACAATTCCTTTAGAAGAACGCTTTGCTTCATAATAAGATTTGATGGTTATTTTCTTTTTTGGGTCTACTGCATTCTCTGAATATCCCAAATGTTATATCAAACTTAATGCACAAATGTTTAAGCTAGCTCCTCCATCTATGAGCACATGTTTGACACGAGTTTTATTAATGGAGACTTCAACATGTAAGGGAGCATTGTGAGGATGTTGTAAGGATGCGTTATCATTTTCAAAAAATGATAAGAAATCAGGAGTTATAAGGCATCCTACCATGTTTTGGAACTGATCTACATCCAAATATTTTGAAACTGTTGTTTCCACTAAAGCTTTCCCCAAAATGTCCTTATGCATAGGTGAAATCTTGAGAAGTTCTAGATTTGATATTTGAGCAGGTATTCTTTGTAATTTCTCTACGAAATTGTATTGTTGTGGATTGGGTGTTGGGTCTTTTGCTACACCTAGAAAGGTAACCTTTGCTTTGCTTCTTGTGATAACATTGATTGGTTCTGAAGATGGATTTTCATTAACAATGATCACATTTACCACATCATCATACGTATAAGTGTAATTCACTTTGGTTTTTCCTTTGTCATCTTTTAATTGGCACGATTTACCTTTGTCATAATTCGGAAGTGGAGTTTTGAAAGCCAAGTGTGATTCGTTTGTCTTATGGCTATCCACTGTGATGTTTCCATTACCAATTAAATCTTTGATAAGGTGTTTCAACCTCTAACAATCATTTGTTAGGTGTCCTTTATTCTGATGATAGTTGCAAAAAGGATTGTCATTCCACCAATTAGGATTGACTGGCAGTTCATAATTTCTTGCTTCTGGTAAAACAATTAATTTGTTAGCAAGCAAAGTTTTTAGAGTTGATTCCAAAGAATCTCCAATGTTTGTGAACTTCCTCCGTGGATTGGAGAAAAAGGACTTGGCTTTATTGTTTTCTGGATTGTTATTGTTTTGGTTTTGACTTGATAGATTGAAAATTGGTTGTTGTTATTTTGTAGTACTATTATTGTCATTCTCTTCATTGTTGACATTCCTATTCATTGACCAGAACTTGGGTTTGTCATTGTTGTTCTTATTATTTTTACATGAATTATTGTAAATTTTTAGTTCTCCTTTCTTTACCATTGCGTTCTCTATTTTTAGACCATTCTTGATCATTTTGGCAAAAGAGGGAGGACATTGCATCCTTAGTCGATAACTCATTTCACTAATAAGATTATCAATGGATATGTCCATCTTTTCTTGATCAGGTACATCTCAGGGGTACCTATTAAACATGCATTTGCATCATTGTAAGAAGATAATAAAGGATTCACCATTCTTTTGTTTAACATTGCAGAGATCCAACAATGTTATTTCTTTCCTTATATTGTAGGAATATTGTGAAATAAACCTATTCACAAGTTCTTCAAAGGATTTGATTCCAGATGGTAATCTTGAAAACCACTCCATTGATTGTCCATTTAAACTCCTAGGAAAAAGATGCATAAGGTAAGTTTCATCATGAGAAAATTCCATGCTCATAGTGAAAAACTCCCTAATGTGATCTTGAGGATCATATTTTCCATCATATTTGTCATATTTAGGAATCTCGCAATGTTGCGGAAATGGCATCATATTCAGATTTTTATCAAAAGGATATGGGCATATATCTTCTAATGAATATTTCTTGAAGTTTGTCCCATTTTGCATGTCTTGTATCTGTTTTTGTAGAGTTTGTATTTGTTGAGTAAGGTTTGATAATGGATTATCCACATAGTTTCTCTTTTTTTCTTCGTGAGCTCTCTTATCACTATGCTCTTTTCTTTTGTCATCCCTTTTTTTCCTTGTTTCTTCATAAATTTCTTTTTTCACATCTTCATTATTTTTCTCATCCATTTTTTGAGTGTTACTTGTCTCCACATCTTGTTTCAAGCTTTCTATGTTAAATTCTTGTGGTAGTTTAGCTCCGGATTTTGCCAACATCAAGAGATATTTTTCTTTTTGTTTTGCCAACAATTTTTCCATTAGCCTATCAAATTTGAAATATTGCTCAAGGTCTCTAATGGTGCTATTGTCTGCTTCTTTGTCAAAAATGGTAAATCCAAAAGTGTGGAATATAGGAGTATCTTCTTCCTCCATTTGGTGTTGTTTTCTAAGTTGTTCGTGTTGGGCTCTAGTCCAAACTGGCATGTGATTCTTTCAAAGTTGTTGAAAGTTCCAAAGGAAAAAGTCAATAGGTGATTATTGGTTTAGGAAGATATTTTTTGTTGATCTCACCACTATTGTTTGTTCATTGGGATAAAGTGTCTCTTTATTGAAAATCATGTCTTTGTAAAGTTTCATCGTCAAATTTTGTATTGCAGCCACACAAGTAGTGACGAAAATGGTGTAGGAATTCCTATGTTTCAATAAGATCTTGCAATTGATATACAAGAATCTTATTCTTTTCTGAGTAGCTTTATAACTAGGTTTTCTTTTCTTAAGGTGATACTTACAAGTCATATAAGCATTTTTCAATTCACAAATTTGTTTGATTCCAATGTTGGTGTGATTTTGGTTTTGATATAAACTAGGTTAAAAATAGGAAAGATATATCCAAGATTAGGAACCTAGTATAGATTTGATCAAGCTTCATGATAGAGGATTTGATTATCGTGATGAGAAACTTGACAAAGATGTTGATTTTTGCACATAAGATGGTTGAATCGATAGCTTGTTGAATGTTGATGTTTATAGAACCTTTTGAGTATAACTTGTTGGATTAGTAACCTATTTGTTTGAGCTAGTTTTGAAAAGTATGTGATGGTTTAGAGACAAACCTACTTCAAGAATTATTTTGATGTTGATGTTTTGACACTTTCATTTTGATCTGGTGTTTCAAGTGTTGGAAAGATTTTTGTATTCCCCTTTTCGATCAAACTTTTTCAGCAATTTGTTGGATTTTTTCTCACTTGTAGATGATAACTTTCTTCAATTTTTGACCATTTGGAACATGTTACAGACATAGAAGACACAATGTTTAATAAACAAAATGCATAAGCAAGTACAATTCCTATGGCAGGCTGAGGCAATAGTTTTTGAATCTCACATGGGGTTTCCCCCGAGGCTATGCTATTCAAAGTGGATATTTAGATGCTTGACCCCACTGGCTACACCCTCGGCACTCACTTCCTCAGGGTAGCCAAGCATCAGTTTCCATGAAAACTCCCCATGGAAAACTTTATATCTCTACTACTAACTGTATGTGTGTGAGCTGCTTTAGAGGTCCGACCTCCTGCCAGTAACTAGAAGGATTTTGGCAACTAATACAAGTGGTTTTTAGTAAAGGCTTCTGGTCATGTGGCCATACATGCAGCACTTTCAGCTCTATAAATATAGAAGGTTCCCAACCTATAGAGGCTACACTCCATAGGGTTTATGGGGAAACATAGTGTCGGTATGAACTTATCAACACATGTTGTTTGGGACTTTTGTCACAAACATGATTTATTTATAGTGGATTGGAAGGACTCGGTATTAGCTCATTTCCACTTTAGGTCATTCCCCTCTCACTGCCCCCCTCAAGGAAGCTCGAGAAGGTAGGCCCTCTAAAGGATTTAATTGCTTGAAAGTAAAGAAACCATAAAAGAGTGGGTTTGGCTTTTTGGTCAGCCAATTAAGGGGAGAGCATATACCTACCACTTTTAAGACATGGAATATAAGTGTTCTTTTTAACCATTTCAAAGAAATTTGTTAGCTAAGTCCTATTTGGAGATGTTGCTCCAACAAGCATGGTGTTCATTTTAGCCCTTTTAAAAGTCTATGTGCAACTATTTTAGAGAAAATACTAAAAATGCAAGTTGCATGCTATCAATTTATCCTCTTAGTTAAACTAGATGAACAAGATATGATATATTACTTCCCAAATGAAGACTTCTAATTAACTAGATGATCAAATGCATAAAATTCACCTTAAATGCCATCCTGCACATGCATGTTAGTAGTCTAAAAAATTGGATTTCTTGGACATTTAGACCTGCAAGAAATTTTTGTCAGTTTTATGAATAGAAGCACCAATCTAGCATATGCACTATCTTTTTGCTCAAAAGTGCTAACCTAGACTACAAAAGCACTGCTCTATGCATACAAAAGCACGATTTCTTTGACATATATGCTAACCTAGGACACAAATATGTGAACCTGTAATGCAAATGCACAAACCTTAAAACAAAAGTGCTAACCTAGAATTCTTATGCGCTAACCTATGCTGCAAATGCGCTAACCTGCAAAAAAAAAGTGCTATCAGAATTCACACATGCATGAATCTACATTAAAAATGCGTTAATTTCACTGTCTACAAGATTTTTAAAAGTATATGCGAGGTCTATGAGCCCCACATTGGGCGCCAAAAAGCGTTGACTTGAATTTCATCCTCAAAATGCTTCCTGCAACAAGTTAGTCTCACAAAATACCAATGGAAATACTACAGGAAATCCAAACTCAATCAATGAAATTACATGAAATACATATTAAAATAAAACATTATTTTTACCTTCATGGCTTATGTCTCATTGTGTCCCAACTCCACTATTCCTAGTTGCAGATGGTGTGCTCTCAGACAATGCACTGATGGCTTCCAAGATGGCATATGAAGAATGGACTGATAACTTGTAGGGAACGGATACTATGATATGAAAATACTACATGACTATGCTAAAATGATTATACCATGATGGTATATGATATATACTATTTGCTTCAAGATTAAAACTCACAGATGCATATGATTAATTTGAAGACTATTTTTAAGACTCTTGATTTTATAGACCTTGAGAGGATTAGATGATGTGGCTTAGATCAATGATCATGATTAGATCTACAGATTTGAATGGTAGTGAACAAAGGTGAAGGTTGGGAGAAAGGGGGAAGGAGAAGACAAGTGTCACTCATCTCACCTTCACTGAGTTATTGACTGAGGGAATCTAGGGATGGTTGGAGGAAATTTAGGCATGATAGGACAAGTGGACTCAAGTCCTTCCTAAGATGTAGGGGGTGTTGGAGAGAATATAGAAGATGGTTATGAAATATGTGTACGTACACAATATTCATTAAATTTGGAAGTTGGAGATAAATGATGAATTAATATTTAAGAAATATTAATTTCCTTAGCCACATGTTTGATGAGTTGGCAAAGGGAAGATGAAGTGGAGATGGAGGGTGAGTTGGAAAAGGGATTAAATAATATAAGAAATCATTTAATATTTGAGACTATAGGATAGGAGAATAACTATTAAATATTAGATATTTAATTATTTGGAGGAGATAATTAAACATTAGATATTTTATTATTTTAGAGGAATGAATAAATTAAGAAAATATTAGTTAATAGAAAGACATGAAATGAATTAAATAAATTAATCTTTTCAAATTAACTATTTAATAGAAAAATAATTATTAAATAAATATAAAATATTTATTTAATTGCTCATAGCCAATTTTTATGTGTATACAGATTCATTTTTTTGTCTTTGATGGCAACAAGATCTGATGGAAGTCACAAACTGGCACTAGGAGGCATATAACGGTAGATACTGACATTGGAAGCATTCAGGTCTACACTGGCACCGACACCAGCATCAATACTTCAAGGAAGCCGACATCAAGGAATATTTATTTTGTAAATCATTTTGTAATTATTGTCGAGGCCAACATTGAATATCTTTTGTAAATGCATTGTAAGCCAACATAAGGCATATCATGTAATAGGTATATAAGTCATTCTACTAGGTGAATTTAAGAGGATGATTATGATGGTGTTGTGATAGACATATATAGGTATAGTAGAATTGTGAGATGTAAAATATATGTATGGAGATCATTTTTATGTGTGAACATTATATCATGAAATGATCTACAGATAGCTTGGAAAGCACTCTTGGAGGAGAAGTAATACCGATAATAGTTCAAGTTTGTGAACTGAAATAGAGCAGAAAGAGAACCGAAACTCTATTTGGCATAGCAGATGCACTTTTGAGTTTATATTCAGAAATTTACTTTGGCAGAAAGCTTGTAGTCAGTGAGGCTCTTTTGTGATGAGCAATATGCTCTAGGCGGTTTACCTTCCTGCAAGTGCAGGCCCCTATTTTATGTAATATCTTTTCATATGGGCAATGAACTGATATTATGGGTCACAAATCCCATCATGGTTTTTCCTCATTGAGTTTTTTCCATGTATGAATTCTATGTGTTATGGTGTTCACTTATGTGGATGGTTTATTTGCTTCTTGTTATATGCTTATTTGTTTACCGATACATACATGCATGGTTTAGAAAGTTAAAAACTGTTCATTTCGGTACAACACTTATTTACCCCCCCTCTTAGTGTTGTCAGATCCCAACAATTGGTATCAGAGCCTAGTAACTTGGAAGAAGTTTAATAGCTTGAGGAAGATCCTGAAATTGGAATATTTGAACATGGCTATGGAGAAGCAACTTGAGATGGCTCTTGAGGATTATGATGCTGAAAGGATGAAGAACTTGAAATTGTAAGAAGAGTTGAATTTTGCAAATGAATTCATTCTTATCCTACAAGAAAGGTTATCATCTGCTCAAGCCAAGAGAAAAGAACTTTTGCAACAACCAGATGATGATGAGAAAAATGCTCTTAAGGAACAATGTCAGAAACTAAGTCAAGCAAACATGCTCATGAAAAATAAAATGCAAGATCTAACCATGAGGTTATCAAAAGATATTGAGGACAGAAAGAAAATGGAAGATAATCTTGTTTTATCTCTGAAGAACAAGTTTGATGAATGTGGAAGATTAACTCGTGAGAATAATATATTGAGAACTGATTTGGCACACTCCCAAAATAATGAACAAGAACTTGAAAGATAAATAACCACTTTGATAGATGATCTAACTACTGCAAGTGAGTATAAAGAAAAGTTTAGGATCAATGTTGCATAGTTGGATGACTTACTGAAAAGACAAAGATGTGATTCCAGTGGACTTGGATTTACACAAGGACAAAGCTCTGGTACTGAAAATGAAGATCAGACAACTGATATGTAGAACTCATCAGAACAAAGGAAACCGGTAAGGCAATCTAATGCTTATAAATTCAATGGTAGATGTTTTGTTTGCAATAAATTTGGGCATATGGCTAAACAATGTAGAAATAAGGCAAATCAAAAATACAATTCTATTCCTGATCAATGCACAAATAGCAAGAGATATGGTCATAGATTAGAAGATTGTAGAATGAATGTTAAAAGTCATGCATGTGGAAAGTTTGGAAATTTTGCTAATGATTGTAGAAAAAGAAATATTAATACCGGATATGTAAAATAAATTCATAAGAACAATGTTAGATGCTATGCATGCAATAAAATAGGTCATATTGCTAAGTATTGCAGAAGAAAGTCTCAACTGGTAAATAGTGATAAGGACAATGAGAAAGGAAAACAAAAGGTAGCTGAAATACGACAAGATCACACCAAAAGATTGTTGGCATTGTGTTGTCATTGATGTCAACCGGTATGGGATGCCCACCAGTAGAAGAGATGTATGTGCAACAAAGTGTATCAAGGAGTATAGGATGTGATATCTTGGATACCACCTTATGTTGTAGAACACTAGTAAAGGTAAATAATATGTTCTCAAAGGTCATCTATACACAAGTTAGTGCCTAAATTGTGTGATGAGATGGAGAAGTGTTTTGAGCGGTTGTTTATGATGAAGAGGCAGAATGTTATTTGAATCACATCAACACTGGAAGAGAAGAATGAACCGGTATGCTGTGAGGTTGTAGAATAGTAGGACTCCCAACAGATGAAGTTGCAGTCATCATGGGAAGCAATGACTAATAATGAATGTGCTCACATCAGTTCACATGTGCCTGGTTGAAGAGATGCTACACCATAAGAAAATCACATGAGCATATGGAAGAAAGAAGATGGTGTTACTCCACCAAGTAAGCAGAACTTATCTCCTATTATGCATTAAGTGCATTATAGTTTGGAGAGATAAGAGTGAAGGGGTAAAGGCTAGCACTTAAAGGATCACATTGGATCTATTGATGAATTGAAGGAATGCCCTAAGTGCATGAGTTCAATGTTATGCACTAAATCGAAAGAGAAGGCATGAATGAAATACCAGTATAGAGAAAGTGTGAATTTTGTGTCACCTTTACAAACTGGTAGAGGAAGGAACAACATTGATTAGGAAGAAAGGTTGAGTAGATGTAAACATAGGAATCTGACCTCTCTGAAAGAAGATAGGAGTCTTGTGAAGGTTGATGACATGGTGTCATCAAGAGTGGTAACTGGTATATGAGTCCATCGGTTATAGAAAGATTTGTGGGAATGAGGATACTTTAGATTTATCAGTTTGGAGACTGGTTTGTGTGTTCCATCGACAGGGCAAGATGAGAGAAGATATGATAAGGTAATCGGTAGAATGGTTGAGACTGGAAGGGTTAGCAAACTAGGAGAAGTAAGAAACTAGTAGGTTGGTTGGTCAGTGATCCAACTTGGACCGACTTGAAGTACCAAGCTGGCAGATAGTCAACATGGAGTCAACATGGCAAACCCGAGTTTGGAAAAAAATAGAATGTACATCAAGAGGGTTGTTGCAGGGTTGGTCAGCTTTAATGAAAGATCACAAAAATCATGGCACTTGTTGTAGAGCGATTCCAAGAGTTTGAGGCTCGAGGTCTAGATGACAACTACAAGCAAGCTAAGAGAAATTGAGAAGATTGAGGCGATGAAGGAAACAACCCGATAGATATTCCGTGATTGACTGAAGGATTAGCTATGAGGGTAAAAAGCAAGTTGCTAGAAATGAAAGGCATGATTGAGGAGATGTGACTATGATGGAGATGTGCATTCACATGTCAGAAAGATCAGATCATACAAGATCTTATTGGAATTGATTTGCCTCAAGGATGGTGAGGAAACCCTAACTGCCTATATTTTGAATTGGCTTTTGGTGACAAATCTGGGCTATAAGTAAAAAGGCCAAAGAGATTGTTTGTTGCTGTCGTAGAGAATAATATGGTGTGATTGCAAAGTTGAAGACTTCTATTAGGATTCCCAAAGATACTGAGAGGATGGGGGGTGAATCAGTATCTAACCAATATTAGAACTTTCTTAACTTATAACATGTAAAGCATATCAAAACTATGTACTGGTAAACAAGAAATAATGCAGCAAATAAGAATAACAACCACAACATGAAAAGCACACCATAATACAATATTTTAACAAGGAAACCCAGTGTGGGAAAAACCTCAGTGGGATTTGTGACCCACAATATTCACTTACTGGCCAATAAGGGAATATTACTACTACAATAGGGGCTTGCACATGCAGGAAGGCCAAGTGCCTAGAGCTCATTGCTCAATTACAAAGGAAGTCACACTGACTTACAAAAATCGATTATATAAATCCAATGTCTTGTACTTCTATAGATCAGCATCGGCTATGCTAGATTCATTATCGGTTTAAGCTCTACTACAACATAAACCTTTAACCAAAAATTCACATATTAGGTCTGCTATTACTTTTCCATACTTCACATCCTACTCCATCTACAAAAATGATCTACAATTATCTCATACATATATGAGTCATATTACAATCTACCATGTCAGCTTTACAAAAGTTTTTACAATTAATTATAAAATGCATTTACACAAAATTGTTGTTGGCTAGGGTGTTGAAATTCTTCTTTTCGGTGCCAGTGTAGTGTATGCTTGTGTCAGTGCCTGTCGATATCACATGATTGCAAGGTTGCCATAAATGACAATATCTTCAATCACCTACAATTTCTCATTGGAGTGTGCATTTGCCAACAACTTCTGCAACGAAGAGAAAATCAGCCAAGTGCTCAACGAGCTTCTGTGAAGAGAGTGCGATTGAGAGAAAACTTGGTTGAAGCATTCAACCGGTTGGAGAGAACAATCAGTAGAGTATAGTACCGGTAAAGTGTAGAGAGTTTATGGAGCAGATCCAGTAGAGGAGTATCAGGTAAAGAATAGCATAAGAGTGAGTCAGTGTAGTAAAGAAAGTATCTCACCAGCTGAGTAAGGCATATGAAACGGTTGCAAGATTCACTTGTACCAAGAAAAAAACTTTTGTATTTGACATTTAGATTGTGAACACTGAGTTGTAGCTCAGTGTAGGGGTTGTAGCTCCTTGGGTTGTAGCCCATAAATCAGGTACAGGTTGGTGCCCTAAACTTTGTAACTATGTTTTACTGTGAGGTTGGCTTGGAGCAGTAGACTCCAACAACATTGCTCATCGAGGTTTTTCCCATCTTTGGTTTTCCTCGTATATGCTGGTGTTATGTAATGTCTCCTTGTGTGTGTGTGTGTGTGTATTTGAGTTAGTCTCATTACTAACCAGTAAGCCTGTAGTGTGCTTGATTCACAAACTGGTGTTGCTCGCAAAGGAGAGCTAAAAGGAAAAGTTTTGAGAACCACTGATTCACCCCTCCCCATCTCAGTGGTGTAGTGTGTCTAACAATTGGTATCAGAGCTTAGGTTATCAGTTAGAAGAGTGTTCTCCAACTTGGGTAGATTTCGGCCTAAGGACACAATGGTTTGTTTAGTATCTATCTCTGCTCCAATATTTGATGGCTCAAATTTTTATATTTGGAGTCACAGAATGGAAGTTTTCCTATCCTCTTTAGGATTTGATGTATGGATGTCAGTAGTAGATGGTCTCCCTAGAAAGGTCAATCTTCCTACCAGATTTGTAGAAGAAAGAAGAAACCAGTGCAATGAAGAAGCCATGAAGGCTATTTTCATTGGACTCACTGGTGATGTCTCTTCACAAGTGGATAGGTGTAAAACAACAAAGAGATTATGGGAAATATTGAAGAAGCTCTATGAAAATGAACCCTCAATAGTAGATCCTACATTTGAAGGAAATATGAGAAATACATCTCATATTTGTCTGGATGAGGAAGATGGGTCTTCATCCAGCCACAATAGTGAAGAAGTAGCTCAACTCCTTGTGGCCCAAGAATCTAAAAGTGGTTGGGCAATCACCTCTCCTCAACAAGATGAGTTGAACAATGATGGTGATGAAGAGGAAGACATGGGAGATAGATCTAGCCATCAAGACCCTTGTGATAATGAAGAAGCAGGAGAAGTTGACATTGAAGGAGAGCTTGTAAATACACTTAAAGAACTCAATATAGTTAAAAGAAAATACAAGCTATTCAAGAATGCTGCTATTATGGAACAGAACCAGTTATTCAAATGCCTTGAAGAATCAGAGAAATGTATCTTAGAGTTAAAGACTCAGGAAAAAGACACCAGGGTATGCTAGTGTGAAGATCTAGCCTCTCAGCTAGAGATAAAAGACAAAAACATTTAGTGGCTGCTTGAAGAAAACAAAGGCCAGAGCTCTCCAATTAGATGTGCTCCTTGAAACAAGGTTGACCTGACCACAACTGATGTGGGCTTGTAGATAAAAGTAAAGATCAATGCTACAAGGAGGAATCTTCATACAAATCCCAGAGGCAAGGGGAAGATGGGAGAAGAAAACCTCACCAGATGTAGAAAGATGAGGAAGCAGCGATTGAGACCTTCCACCAGAAGAGGGCAAATAAATGCTACCACCCATAGCAGAAGCATGTGTGGGAGAAGAATAAGAGATTAGATGAAAGAGGTGCTCAAAATGGACGATCAAGGGTCCATTCTCAAAAAGGAAAAGATGGGGATGCAAAACCGGCAAGATCTCCTCATGCATTGCAAAGTAAACATGTAAGTCATATGCAATCATTTACTAGTTACTGCTTTACATGTAATGTTTATGGCCATAAGTAAAGGGAGTGTAGAATGAGATCTAGAAAGGCAATATAGGATTTCATAGAAATCATGCTTATGGGAAGAATGTATCTAGAAGTAGATACATGCATGTTCCTTCTCCTGGTTATGCAAAGATTGTTTGTCATAACTACAATGGATCTAGCCATACAGAGTTTGAATGTAGGAAGAGGAACCTATAGTTACATGAAGACTGACAGAAAAGTCATGTTTTGTAGATAAGTGAAGACAGAGCATATGGAAGGCAGAGATCTACATGGAACCAAAGGAAAAATGTCCCTGTAGGAAAAAGAGGTTCACTGGTTTCGGTTGCTAGTCAATGCAACATGACCAGGAGAAGATGGTCAAACTAGTATGACAAGAGTTTTCCCAAACATGAAGTTGGGATGGATGTTATGTGCTACTATAGCACTATTTTCGGTTGTAAATCAGAGACCGAAAAAGAAAGGGTCCATCAATAGAAGAAGGCAAATCCTGCTCCTAAGTCCGAAAGTGGAGACAAGAATGAAATTAAGGAGGTATGGAGGAAGAAAACCATGGACCGTCTTTGTGCAGTTAATGCACAGTTGATATCTCCTAAGGCCTAAAGGAGATGTAGAATCTTAGGGGGAGAAATGCACACTGAAATAATCATTCACCCCTTCAGTGATGAAGGCAACATGGAAGAACGTGTTTTTGCCGGTATGAAAGAAGAAAATGTAAAGATAAGTGTGTGTAGATGTTGTCTTGACTACACACCTACAGAAAAGTAATGGATCACCACTGCATGTTTCAAGAAGTAGTGGTTAACATTTAGTATCAAGTGTTAACTGGTATGTGCAAGATATTACTGGTATGACTGATAATAGGTACTTGTAGGTTATAGATGACAATGAAGTTGAAATTTCATTGCATAACCCCGGTAGCATGGAATGTTGAGTTTATGTCTCTGGTGGTATTGGACATACCTAGAATGACATATGTTTGCCCCATGGTTGATTAGGAAGGCTTGCATTCTTTTGGGATAACAGGTTCTTTTATTCTTGGCATGATGATAATATTGTTTGGCATTGTGTAAGTCTAGGATCATGTCATAAGTTGCAATGGTCAAATGGAGCTGATGGATCTTCAGGTGACCACTAATGCACAACTCAACTTGTATATGGTGAAGAATGGAGTTCCAGTATTGGACCTAACTAGTAATATGAACCTGAGATGTATGACTCAAGGAGAGTTCAAGTGTTCAGGATGCAGAGCAAACATGCCTAAACTTGCAAGGATACTAATTGCCCAAACTACAGGAGATAGAAATTGTAGAAGTGTTGCAGGTTGTCCGACAGGTGAGTAGTATTCAGTGACACATCAACAATTGGTATCAGTCTTTCTGCAAATTGAGTTCCAATAGCATCAGACATGCATACTCAACCGGTGTCAGTTGATGGTTATGTTCCCCACCTCAAAGTGTTGTGATTTGAGAAGACGTAACAACTGGTGACAAGATAACAAGTGGCATCAAAGGAAGTGTTACATCCAATGAAGACAAAGGAGGAAGAAAAAATTTCTGTCACTAATCAGTACATACAAAGAGAAATAATATCCAGACAGTGCCCTTTATCATTGTGTCAAAGGGGGAGAAAATTTCTTAGGTATGCCAGATACTACAAGTGTTGACATCAATGCCAAAGGGGGAGATTATTGGTAATGTGTTGTCATTGATGTCAACCGATATGGGATTCCCACCAATAGAAGAGATGTATGGGCAACAAATTGTATAAAGGAGTACAAGATGTGATATCTTGGATATCACCTTATGTTGTAGAACACTAGTAAAAGTAAAGAAGATGATCTCAGAGGTCATCTATACACAAGTTAGTGCCTGACTTGTGTGATGAGATGGAGAAGTGTTTTGACCAGCTATTTGTGATGAGGAGGCAAAATGTTATCTAAATCCCATCAACACTAGAAGAGAAGAATGAACCGATATGTTGTGATGTTGCAGAATAGTAGGACTCCCACCAGATGAAGTTGCAGTCATCATGGGAAGCAATGACTAACAATGAATGTGCTCACATCAGTTCACATGTGCCTAGTTGAAGAAATGCTACACGACAAGGAAATCACATGAGCATATGGCAGAAAGAAAATGGTGTTACTCCACCAAGTAAGTGGAACTTATCTCCTATTATGCATTAAGTGCATTATAGTTTGGAGAGATAAGAGTGAAGGGGTAAAGGCTAGCACTTGAAGGATCACACTAGATCTACTATTGAATTAAAGGAATGCCCTAAGTGTACGAGTTCAGTGTTATGCACTAAACTGAAAGAGAAGGCATGATTAAAATACCGGTATAGAGAAAGTGTGAAGTTTGTGTCACCTTTACAAACTGGTAGAGGAAGGAACAATATTGATTAGGAAGAAAGGCTAAGTAGATGTAAAGATAGAAATCTGACATGTTTGAAAGAAAATAGGAGTCTTGTGAAGGTTGATGACATGGTGTCATCAAGAGTGGTAACTGGTATATGAGTCCATCGGATATATAAGCAAGGTGAAGTTGTAGAAGATTTCCCATTTGTGGTAATGAGCATACTTTGGATTTATCAGTCTGGAGACCAGTTTTTGTGTTCCATCGACAGGTCATGATGAGAGCAGATATGATAAGGTAATCAGTAGAATGGTTGAGACCGAAAGGGTTAGCAAACTAGAAGAAGTAAGAAACCGGTAGGGTGGTTGGTCGATGATTTGACTTGGATCGACTTGAAGTACCAAGCTAGCAAATAGTTGACATGGAGTCAACATGGCAAACCCGATTTTGGATAAAGATAGAATGTACATCGACAGGGTTGTTGCAGGGTTGGCCAACTTTAATTAAAGATCATAAAAATCATGGGACTTGCTGCAGAGCAATTGTAGGAATTTGAGGCTCGAGGTCTAGAAGACAACTACAAGCCAACTAAGAGAAATTAAGAAGATCAAGGCAATGAAGGAAACAACCTGACAAATCTTCCGTGATTGACCAAAGGATTAGCTATGAGGGTAAAAAGAAAGTCACCAGAAATGAAAGGCATGATCAAGGAGATGTGACTATGGCGGAGATGTGCATTAAGATGTCAGAAAGATCAGATCATGTAAGATCTGATTGGATTTGATTTGCCTTGAGGATGGTGAGGAAATCCTAACCGCCTGGATTTTGAATTTGCTTTTGGTGGGAAATCTGGGCTATAAGTAAAAAGGCCAAAGAGATTGTTTGTTGCTACTGTAGATAAGAATATGGTGTGATTACGAAGTTGAAGACTTCTACAAGGAAGAGCAAATCAGCCAAGTTCTCAACAAGCTTCTATGAAGAGAGTGGGATTGAGAGAAAACCTGGTTGAAGCATTCATTAGAGAGAAGAATCAGTGGAGTATAGTACCACTAAAGTGCAGAGAGTTTATGGAGGAGATTTAGTAGAGGAGTAGCAAGTGAAGAGCAGTAGAAGAGTGAGTTAGTGTTGCAGAGAAAGTATCTCACTGACAAAGTAAGGCATATGAAAAGGTTTCAAGATTCACTTGTAACAAGAAAACAACTTTTGTATTTGATGTTCAGATTGTGAACACTAAGTTGTAGCTTAGTGTAGGGGTTGTATCTCCCTAGGTTGGTGCTCTAAAGTTAGGGGTTGGTGCTCCTTTGGGTTGTAGCCCATAAATCAGGTAGGGGTTGGTGCCCTAAACTTTGTAACTATGTTTTACTGTGAGGTTGGATTGGAGCAGTAGACTCCAACAACATTGCTTACTGAGGTTTTTCCAATCTTGGGTTTTCCTCATATATGCTGGTGTTATGTGATGTCTCCATGTGTGTGTGTGTATATTTGAGTTAGTCTCATTACTAACCGATAATTCTGCATTATTCTTGATTCACAAACTAGTGTTGCTCACAAAGGAGAGCTAAAAGGAAAAGTTTTGAGAACCACTAATTCACCCCCTCCCCCTCTCAATGGTGCATTATGTCTAACAGAGATGGGTTAGAAAATCTGAAGAAAAATCCCACTTTTGTCAAAGTGAAGGATAGGTTAAGGCCAGTCTTTAAGGAGGTTCCCAAAATTTCTAAGAAGGAAGACTCTGTGAGAACATTTTCTAGGGTTCCCGACGGAGTAATGTATGTTGAAAATGTGAGGGCATACATTCACTGCACTCTTGAGGATTTGGGCACCATAGACTTGAAAAGCATGTATCAATTAATGAAACTAGGAGATGCCAGGATGATCAAACCAAAATTCAAGGCAATTGAGGATCTAGGATTAACCAGTATTCTGTACATATCAAAATTTAAGGATGAGATGATCAGATATGTTTTGAGTAGGGTTCACAATGAATCATTTGGTTAGACAGTTCCTACATGATCACGAAGGAAGCTATTCAAGCTATCACTGGGTTACCCAAGGTTGAACAAGAACCTGGCAAGAAAAATTCCAACACAAAGGTCAAAAACACTCATTGGTGCTACATCTGATAGCAGATCAATGAGGATAAGCACAATAACTAACATGGACATAAATTTTGCAAGCATGATCATAGGATACAAGGTAACTCAATCCAACTGATTGAATTCTATTGCAAGTTCATGCATTCATGCTGCATATCAAATGCTATGGAAAAATGTGAAGTATGACTTATGTGAATGGATGAGGAATGATTTAATGCTAAACCTTACTAAGATCAAAGGAACCAAGAAAGGAACCTTCAGATATGGAAACTTGATTGTTTGTTTAATGCTTTACTTTTTGAATGAGCTAGCTAGTTTAGGAAAGAAGCAATGGGCTCATGATATACTAGTAGGTATTAAGATCAAGATAGCTATCACTGGTCTTGGTACCAACAGAGAAGAGAAACTTTGGGGGTATTTTAAGAATTTTCAAGAAAACATGAGGAAAAGGGAGAAAATTTCAAAGAATATTATGGAGAATTATTCCATTGACATATGTTTCATGGTAAAAACTAATGAAACTCTTATGGAAGCAGATGAACTGAGGCAAATCTAGATTACTAAGCTTGGATATGAGGTAGAAGATGTTGGCATTCTACACTCTTATGAGAATAGTTGATGTAGTCATTGATGGCAACCAACTATCAACCAACCAGCAATAGGTTTCTACATGCACTGGTAGACACCAACACTAACAAGCGCTTACACTAGCATTCAAATTACATCAACAACAAAGCATACCAAAACTCAAGCTAACATGGGATGGAATTTTATTTATTGTAATATAACTATCTTTTGTAAGTCGACTTGGTATATTGTAAAAGACTCATATATATATGAGATCTTATAGGTCATTTTGATATGATATCGTATGTATGGTAGAAGATAATTATTTTACTGGCAGTGAAGGTTTTTGGTTAAGGTATCTATTTGAGCTTAAACTGGTATAGAAACTGGCATTAGAGATGCTATTTTGAGCAGTACATTGTATTGGATTTAATTATCCATTTTGTAGTCAGTGAGACTCTTCATTGAGCAGTGAGCTCTAGGCTCTTGGCCTCTTGGCATGTGCAGGCCCCTATTGTAAGTAGTATTTATTCATTGGCTATTGAGTAAATATTATGGGTCACAAATCCCACCTAGGTTTTTCCCACACTAGGTTTCCTCATTAAAATATCTTGTGTTATGGTGTGTTTCTATACTGTCTCTTCTATTTATGTTTATTGCATTAATTCTTGTTTACTGGTACACTATTTTGGGTTGGAAAGTTATAAATAAGTTTAAATATTCTGCTAACTAGTTAGACACTGATTCACCCCCCCCTCTTAGTGTCTTTGGGACTATCATTTAATCTAACAATTGGTATCAGATCTTGGTCCTCTATTTGCAAAAGCCTAATAGCTTGAGGAAGATTATGAAACTGGTACAGATGGATAACTTAAGAAAATAGTTGGAAGGAGCTCTTGTAGAAAAATTGAAGAATGTCAAACTTGAAGATGATCTAAGGATTGCACAAGAATTCATTAAAGGAATTCAGGAGAACCTAGTTATAGCACAAAATAAGAGAAAGGAACTTCATGAGAAAATGCAGAATGATGATGATGAAAAGGAAACTCTTAGAGACATTGCAAATAACTTGAGACAAGAAAACACTAACATGAAGAAATGCAAGATATGACTATGACGTTATGTAAGGATATTGAAGATAGAAATAAGAATGAAGAAGAATTGACTAGGAGACTTAATGATGCAGCAAATGAAAATTTGAGACTTAATCATGAGAATGATATGATAAAGACAGATCTGATTCACATGCAACATGATAAGGAGGAATTTGTAAGACAAGTTGGAATTTTGGAAAATGAGTTGATCACTGCAAATGAACATAGACAAATTCAAGAAAAGTTCAGAAAGGCTTGATGACATACTGGAAAGATAGAAACTTGATGGAGATACAAATGGACTTGGATTTGAAATTGGAGAAAGTTCTGGTACTGCAAATAATCATGATCACAGTAAACTGATAAGACAACCTAATGCTTATAAATTTAATGGGAAATTTTTTAATTGCAACAAGTTTGGTCATACAAAAAATTAGTGCAAATTTAGAAATAATTAGAATAACTCACCCACTGGTCAATGTTCCAAATGCAATAAAGTTGGCCATAATTCAGAAAATTGCAGAATGAATGTAAAATGATATGTTTGTGGTAGATTTGGTTGGGCATTTATCTAATCAATGCAGATCACAAATCGGTCAAGGATATGGAAAGACTATTTAGAGAAATAATGTAACTTGTCATGCATGTAACAAGATTTAGCATATTGCAAAATTTTGTAGAAGCAAGACTTCAGCAGAAAACAATAAAGGATCTAGTTTCAAGGGCAAAGAAAAGGTAGACGAAGTAAATCAAGAATTTTTAAAATGATGGATTAAGAAGAGTGATCAGAGAACTGATGAAAATGTCTCTGCACCAGTAGAACAAAGTAATCCTCCACTGGTAGGAGATTCTTCATCTCAGTGAGGAATAACCCTTAGGGTGTAATGTAGCAAGTTGAAAATCATACATTCTACCCTTGGTTGATGGTGAGAAGGTACATTTCTTCTTTATTGACAAATATGTTAAGTTTTCACTTAACTGGCAAGAATTTAATGTGGTTGTCAAAAGATATTTCATTATATAACCCCAAAAATCCCTCATTTTTGACTCACCGAGCATTCAAACAATTAGAGAGCATAAAACTGAGCAAGGGCATTCTAAGGTGAAGAAGTGAAGTGACTTTCAAGCATTCAGAGAACTTTAGTTAAGAGGTATTTATCAAATGGAAACTTCCTCTTTTGTTCCTGAGTTTATTACAAACCCTACCATTATGGAAAACATCAAACACCCTAGACCCATGTTTAAGATTATCCCTGAGATTGCAAAACATGATGATTCTGTCAGAGATTTTTCAAAAATTCTGAAGGGTGTAGCGTTTTGCTAAGGTCCCTAGAATCTACATACATTACAACAAAGAAGACCTAGGGACTAAGGATTTAAAGAAAATGTTTAATGAGGTTATTACCAATGAACAAGGTGTAATTAAACCTAAACATAAAATTGTGGAAGACTTAGGTTTTGTAGAAATTATGAACATTCTTGTATTTTCGAAGGAAGTTGTGTGAATTGTATTGAGTAGAGTCCATGGAAAATTCATGTTGTTAGAGTCAGTTTGCAAGATATCCAAGGAAGCAATTAAGGCAATTACTGGTTTATCTTCAACCGGTAGTAGACCTGATAAAACCAAGAAAATACCTAACAAGGGAGTTATGGAGTTAACCAAAGCCACATATGATAACAAATTACTTAGAGTCAATGATGTTAAGGATATAAATGTGAGATATGTGACTATGGTACTAGGATATAAAATGACACATGCAAGTAGACTAAATTCAGTTTCTAGGCTTTGTATTCACAGTGCATATGAGACGGTGAACAATGATGCTAAGATTGATGTTTATGATTGGCTTAAAGATGAACTGATTGACAACTTAAAGAAGATTAAGGGAGATAAGAAAGGTAATTTCCATTTTGGGAACCTACTAGTATGCTTGATGCTATAATTTACCAAAGAGATTCTCGACATAGGTTACAAAGATTTTGGTTATGACATCCTAATAGGAAAACAAATTTAGGAAGCTTTCACTAGTATGGGCACTAACAGTGATAAGAACATTATAGATTACTTCAAAAGATTTCAAACTAAGATGAGAGCATGAGAGAGATTACCGCAGAGCATAGTTGATAAGTATGACAAGCAAATCTATTTTGTCATTAAGCGAGATGAGACTTGGATGTAAGTAGTAAGCCCTTGAACTATTTGGGTTACTGAGATGGGTTATGAGGTAGACCTACCTATTCTGGAGACATATGCAAAAGCTCTACTTGATGCACCAAGGGAGCCATCTAAGAAATTCTTTGGTAGTGCAAAAACAATTGAGTGTAATGTATCTATGTTGAAGAGGAGAAAAAGAAGAGAAAATTTTATTAGAGATGCATCTAAGAAGGTCATGAAATCAAGGAAAATGTCATGAATATCAGTGGTATATCAGCTACTGAGCTTGAAGGACTACAACCAGAAGATCATATTTCACCAGTTGTAAGATCTTCTGATACTAACAGTGGCAAGGGAGATAAGTTTAAAAGAGTTGAAAGGAATAAGAGAAAACCCTCACCAGTACCCTCTCCTTCACCTAAGAGAACTAGGACACCAAGAAAGAAACAACAGACAGTTACGGAACCGCAGAAGAAGCTTACACCTAAGAAGAAACAGACACCGGTTACCCCCATACTGGATGATCTACTAAATGAGATTACACAAGATGGAAATATGGTAAATGCAAATAAATTGTATAATTCTTTTAAGGATTCTGACAAAGCAACTATTGAAAAAAGCAATATTCTACATTTGCATATTTACAAGAAAGTTTTGATAGAAGTAATTGATGATTTACCTAATGACTTATACATGAGATTAGAAGCTAAAAGACTATTTGTGATGGAACTAGATAAGAAGTTGAAAGTTGAAGCACTTTTGGCTGTACATCTGGTAAACTCTAAGGAAGATATAGATGAGCTTATATCTAAGGCAAACCGGTTAGTATTTGTCAGTGGACACCGACAAGTAATCCTAATGGCTGGAAGGGTTAAGGAAATTGCAAATGAGACTGCAGATAAATGGGACATATTTTTTGTTGAGAAGGAAAATTAAGAGCAAAGAAATAGATCGAAAGTGGAAAATACATTCAAGGTATATCAAAAAGATAAGGGAAAAGGTAAAGTAGGTGGTGTACCTTCTATAAAAGTAACAGATAACATCCCTCCACTAGCTCAGGACATCCCTCCATTAATTTCAACATCACTAGTACATACTACTAATCCACTAGATATGGCTACTAAAGGTATAACTCATGATGATACTAACCTGAAGTCAAAAGTACTTTTTATCATGAATGTGGATACACAAGATATAAACATTGTCGTGGACAAAGAGACTGGAGAGGTTAAGGTAGATGATATTAAGGATAGAAAGATCTTTGAGATATTGACACACACTATTGACTCTCGGGAAATTGTGATACTGACATACGTTGAACAACTAGATATTGAGAAACCAACAAAGAACAAGACAACTAGCATAGAGCAACTTGAATCAGAGAAACTAGTAGTTGTACAGATTGAGAAAAAACCTAAGGCAAAAGTTCATGTGGAGTCTAGGAAACTAGTAGCTGTAGAGGTTCTTAATCAAACTGAGAAACCATCAAAGGTTGAGGTACAAACACAGACAAATCCACTAGAAGAAAATGTAAGTAAAGTGGAAGCATCTGATGGAAATAAAGAGGATATAGTGAAGGTAATTGGATAAACATCTATTGAAAATAAACCCAAAGCAGAATCGAGCACATCTATAGGTGAATTTAGACCTACAAACACAATAGAGGTTCTATTGGATTCCATCAAGAGGATAACTAATTGCAATTCCTTAGATTTTAAGGCAATTGATAATGCATTACCTATTCTAAAAAATGATTGCACCTACATGTCAGGTAGATCACATTAATGATTCTATAGGTAAATTGGATACATTGTCCAAATTCATTGTTGATAATGTTATAACTATAGATAGGATGATTGAGGATATCATTAAGGAGAGAGTTGACAAAGAGAAAAATACATTCTTTGAGAACACTATAAAGAATTGTACTGATCACTTGGACACACTTTTACTGGTACTCAATTCTACTATTTTGGAGTATAAGGAGTTATATAGAGAAGCATGTAAACCACACTATTTGATAGAGAAAATTGATGAGGAAATTAAAAAGACACAAATAGATATTGACAATATTGCAAATATAAGTTTTTGAGCAGGATATGGTAGTTTTTGAGGAGAAGTTGGATAAACTTGAGAAAGAGAAGGCAAGAATAAGGCTGAAAACCTGGGAACTAAAGAATAAACTTGGTCTGAGATTTGATAGTCTGATTACTCAGAGAATTGAATTATCTAAGGAAATAGTTCAAGGAGAACAGTCATAGGAGCAACAAATGCACTATCTCACTGGTATGAGCCAGCAGACTGAAGCAACTCTAACTGACAAGAACAAGTTTATGCAGAGTTTAAATCTAGTTTTGGCAGACATCTTTCAGGTTGTAACCAACCAGTTACAGACCTTGAGGTAGTATTTTTTTTATACTCTTTTGATTATTTATGACATCCTTTGTCATTGATGTCAAAGAGAGAGTAGTGGAGAGAAAAAAACATTTACAGAGGAGATCACTTGCTCAAGGGGAGCACATCTTTTTGGATTTCAGTTTTGGGATAACAGTTTTGGATTTTTCTCACGAGTGTTTCCATCAATTCCAAATGGGGAGATTGTTGGAATTATACACTCTTATGAGAATAGTTGATGTTGTCATTGATGGCAACTAGCTGCAAACTGACCGACAATAGGTTTCTACATGCACTAGTACACACCGGCACCGACAGGAACTTACACCAACATTCAGATTACATCGGCAACAAAGCATACTGGCACTCAAGCTGATATGGGATGACCTTTTATTTATTGTAATATAACTATCTTTTGTAAGCCGACTTGGTATATTGTAAAAGACTCATATATGTATGAGATCATATAGGTCATTTTGATATGATATGGTATGTATAGTAGAAGATAATTATTTTAGTGGCAGTGAAGGTTTTTGGTTAAGGTATGTATCTGAGCTTAAACCGGTACTGAACTTGGAATTAGAGATGCTATTTTGAGAAGTACATTGTATTGGATTTAATTATCCATTTTTTTAGTCAATGAGACTCTTCATTAAGTAGTGAACTCTAGGCTATTCGCCTCCCTACATGTGCAGGCCCCTATTGTAAGTAGTATTTATTCATTGGCTAGTGAGTAAATATTATGGGTCACAAATCCCATTGAGGTTTTTCCCACACCAGGTTTCCTTGTTAAAATATCTTGTGTTATGGTGTGTTTCTATGTTGTCTCTGCTATTTCTATTTACTGTATTAATTCTTGTTTAGTGGTACACTATTTTGGGTTGCAAAGTTATAAATAAGTTTAAATATTCTACTAACTGGTTAGACACTGATTCACCCCCCCTCTTAGTGTCTTTGGAATTTTCATTGAATCTAATAGATGATAGCATTTTTGAGATTTATGAAAAGATGTTCTTAGATGCCCCATTAGATGATAAAACAAACCACTTTGGTACATCAGGAGAGAAGGCTCTTGAAGTGAAAACCAACTTTAACAGGAAAAGAAGAGAAAAGAAAATAGAAAAGATGTCTACATATGTACAAGATGTGGTGCATAAGATAGACACTCAGCTGGGCTCTAAATCAAAATAGGCTGCTAAACTGATAGAGGTTGGTACTAAAGAAGTGAAAAACCCAAAAGTTTGCATTTCCCCTATCACTTCTGACTCTGATCCTGAGGATAATGAGCCTCTAGCTTTTAGAAGGGTACAAAGGAAGAATGTGGTAAAACCACTAGTAGAGCAACAAAAGGCAGAACCTAGGAGGAGACTTGTCAGAAAAGTGGCTCAGCCTATTGTACCTCCGCCACTGGTAAGGAAGCCTATGTAGAAGAGGAAACCAGTCACACCGACAACCATAAGAAAAAAGCAGAAGGGTGATGATACTGAAACTGGTAAGACAACAATGACCTGTGCTGAAATTATTGATGAAGTTACAAAAGATGGAAGATTAAAGAATATATCAAAGTATTATGAAGATTTTGAAGAAAATGAGAAAAATGAGTTAGAAGAGGCTATTTTACTGTATATAGACATCTATAAGAAAGCCTTAGTTGAAATTTTGAAGGAGATACCTCTATCGCTGTATAGTAAACTTGAGGGTAGAAGAATTGATTCTATCAAGAGGGATAGGGAAATCAAGGAAGTTGCACTTTTGGAACAATGTGGTACTATAAATAATGAAGAGATGAAAAGATGTATATGTACTGCTAATAGGATAGTTTTCAGTAGTAAAATCTGGCAGATAAGTCTTATGATGGGAAGAGTAAATGAGGTGTTAAATGAGACAAGTAAGGGATGGACAAAATTATTTCAAAAAAACCTTGACTTTCTCATATCTCAAGAAGAATTTGCAAAGGAAACATCCCCCACCATTCCTGACAAATCAAAAGAAAAGGGTATTTTGGGCAGTTCAACTACATATGCACAACCACAACAAGTAGTTACAAAGAATGTACAGGGCATTGGAAACACTATGGATAATACTCCACTGATACTAACTGATACTACACCAAGTGGTGAAGCAACCAGTGCAATAGAGGTTGAGATGGACAAGGTAAAATCAATTGAGTCCATACTGACAGGTAAAATTGATTCCCTAGCAAGTGTTTTGGCAATTGACACTTCTCAGGTTGAGAAGAAATTAGTCTCTGAGTTAAGCCCAATAGAATTAATGATGATGGCCACTCATAAATTGCTAAAGGAAGGAACTACAGACAAAGGGTTAATTGATCAATTGGTCTTTGTACTACACAAAATAATGCTTGACTATCAAATTGAGGATGGAGCAAGCCCTTCTGGTAAGCTCAAGACTTTAACAAAGCACATATCAAATAATTTTCAATCTCTGAGACATATTACAGACCAACAGGCTTTGGACAGTTTCTCTGCAGCTAAAAGAGTAGCTTTTGATCAACTCATAGAAACTGGGAAGAAGAAAATAGAAGACAAGCTTATTCCCATTGATATTTGTTTAAAATAATGTACTAATATCTACAGAGTATGTTGTAATTTGGGAAATCTTATAGGTAATATAGATAGCAGATTGAAAGAGTTATATGACAAAATGGCTAATATTGCTAACTCTTTTGATGGACTGACTGCACTAACTACATCTGTTGATGGACAAATTTTGTCCTTAGAGAACCACTTTTTTTCTTTTTAGAAGGAGAAAGATAAAATAATAAGCAAAGAAAGAAATTTAAGAGGATTGGTAAGCCCTAGACTTGATTCATTGGGTTTTTACAAGAAAGAATGCAAGGATATGCTAGCAAAACACACACCGGTAGATACCTAGGGGAAGGAATCAATTGCCCACTTACTCAGTAGACTTGCATCGGTATTTGATACTTTCAAATCAAGCTGGAACACATATCTTTAGTTGCTACAAAAGGCATACCCAGAAATCCTAAAGATGACTAAGCTCCAGTGACACTAATAATATTCTTTCAATATTTTATTCTTTCACCATTCTTTGGCCTTAATGTCAAAGGGGGAGTATGTACATATGTGAAAAATATCAGAGAAAATATTATTAGATGGAGTATATGGAGTGTATTTCTTAGGGGGAGCACACCGGCAGGGAATCCATTTTTCTCATGAGTGTTTCCATCAATGCCAAAGGGGGAGATTGTTGGCAATAGACACTCATTGGATTCATTTTATTGTCATTGATGGCAAAAAGATCTGATGGAAGTCATGAACTAGCAATAGGAGGCTTATACTAGTAGATACTAGCATTGAAAGCATTCAAGTCTACACCGACACCAACACTGACACGGGCATCGACACTGGCACTAACATCAATACTTCAAGGAAGACAACAACAAGGAAGATTTATTTTATAAATGATTTTGTAATTATTGTCGAGACCGAAATTCAATATCTTTTGTAAATGCATTGTAAGCTGACATAAGGCATATCATGTAATAAGTATATAAGTCAATTTTCTAGGTCAATTTAATGGGATGATTATGATGGTATTGTGATAGACATATATAGGTATAGAAGAACTGTGAGATGCGAAATATATATGTATGGAGATCATTTTTGTATGCAAACATTATATCATGTAATGATCTATAGATAGCTTGGAAAGCACTCTTGGAGGACAAGTAATACTGGTAATAGTTTAAGTTTGTGAACTAGTATAGAGAAGAAGTAGAACCAAAACTCTATCTGGCAAACCAGATGCACTTTTGAGTTCATATTCAGTAATTTACTTTAGCAGAAAGCTTGTAGTCAGTGAGGCTCTTTGTTAGGACCCAGAGGCAACTAAGGGGGGTGAATCATTTGGCTATTAATTTCAACCCAAATGTAACTTAATCAAACTTGATAGTTAATACTGGTAAACCAAACTTAATGCCAATTAATAGATTAACAGTTAATATCAATACTGGTGAAACTTAATGCATGAAATAGAAAGAGAAACAACATCCACAACATATAACATAGAGATTTATACATGGAAACCATATAAGGGGAAAAACCATGGTGAGAAACCTTACCCACAATTAGATGATACTAATACAGATAGTATGTGTGTACAAATGGGGTCTGCACATGCAGAGAGGCCAACCACCTAGAGCTCACTGCTCAATCACAAAATAGGAGTCACACTGACTACAATTGGATGATTAAATCCAATGATAATGTACTACTCAAAGTAGCATCTCCAATGCTAGATTCAACACCGGTTAAGCTCTGATAATGACCTTCTCTATGTTCTACTCATATGATCTTCTATATTCACACATACAATACCATAACCATATACCTTCTACCTTTTACCTCACTTACTTCATCATCTCACAAATGAGATCTTACATATATACCAAAACCTAAGACCAAATGTGTAGGTCGGATAATTAAGAATATTACAATAAAATCAATTGCAACAAGTCAAGATGTGATGCATCATGCCGGCTCAATACAATTACAATAATATCCAATTGATTAAATCATCTCCATAATGTGTCATGCTGAATTGGAATAGATAATGCATGTCTGTCCATAACCTAGACCAATTTGCTGGTAACAACAAATATGTCATCCCAATTAGACCAATAAATAAAGTACCAAAACCAAGTGTCCAAACCATTTCTTTGACATAACCAAGTGATCTCTAGATGATAACAAGTCATCCTCGGTGTCAGTGAACAATATAACCTGTCAGTGAACCAAATACTCGTGACTATGCATAAGTCACTGAACTTGTTAGTGAACACAATGTGCCAGTTCAATATAATCAAAGATCTCCAGAAGGATAATTATTTATAAGTGTTGACATCAATGAAAAAACCAATGCAACACATCCATAATACCAACAATCTCCCCCTTTGGCATTGATGGCAACACAAAGATGGAAAAACATCTAAGTGCCAAAACAGAATGCCAAAATCCAAAAACCAACAATCTCCAGAATAGATTAATACCAGAAATCAAAATACTAATGCAAAGAGTATATATCTCTCCCCTAATAAATAATCTCTCTCCAAATTATAATGTTGTTTTTCCATAGATATCTCTCCCCCTTTGACATCAAATGCCAAAGCAATATAAATACCAGATACAACCAATTCATAGAACCAATTGCAAATACCAACTGTTATAACCAACTTCTCCAACTACTCCCCCTGAGAAGTAGCTCTCCTCCATCAAAGCCAAAAAAAAGGTTTCTCTGTTAATTCTATCGATTTGATGCCAATCATCAACTATCCAAGTCTCTACCGATGAGGGTATAACCCCAAGTTGTTCTCTGAGATATTCAAAATTTTCCTTAGGCAAAGGCTTAGAAAATATATCTGCAATCTGCTCATTAGTATTCACATAAACCAATCTCACTTCTTTTGCTTCAACATTCTCTTTCAGAAAATTATATTTGATAGAAACATGTTTAGTTTCGGAGTGAAATTCTAAATTCTTAGATATATAAATTGTTGCTAAATTATCACAATAAATGATTATAGGTTCTTTGCGTTTTACCTTTATGTCCTTCAACATTTGCTTAATCCATAATACCCAAGTACAATTAGTTGCTACTACAACATATTTTGATTCTGTTGTTGATAATGATGTACAACTTTGTTTCTTGCTCAACCATGAGATAAATCTACTACCAAGAAAGAATGCCTTGCCGGTGGTTCTCTTTCTATCATCTACATCTCCTGCCCAATTTGCATCAATGTATTCACATAAATCAAAATGTTCATCTTTAGGATACCATAAACCAAGATTTGTTGTGCCTTGTAGATACCAAAAAATCCTTTTCACTACTGATTCATGATTTTCTCTAGGATTACTTTGAAATCTTGAAACAATACACACTGCATTCATTATATCAGGTCTTGTTTGTGTCAAATACAGTAAACCTCAAGTCATAGATTTGTATCTTGTCAGATTAATAGGAGTTGAATCATCCTTCAATGATAGTTTATCAGTTGTAGTCATAGGAGTACCTATCAGTTTAGTGTTTTCCATACCAAATTTATTCAATAGTTCCTTCAAGTACTTTGTTTGACATATGAATATACCTTTATTAGTCTGTGGAATCTACAATCCTAAAAAGAATTTTATCTCCCCAATCGTAGACATTTCAAATTCTCTTTGCATCTTATTAGCAATTTCTTTACACAATCCATCTTCTCCTCCAAAAATGATGTCATCAACAAAAATTCAATTACCAAGATGTCTTCATTAGTCACTTTGAAATATAAGTTGTTGTCAGCATTACATTTAGTGTAACCAAGCTTCAAAAGATATTTGTCCAATCTAGCATACTAAGCTCTAGGAGCTTTCTTTAATCTATATAAAGCTTTCCTTAATCTACAAACCATATCTTTATCATTTGTCAATGAAAATCCATCAGGTTGTTCTATGTAAACTTCCTCTTCAAGATTAGCATTCAGAAATGCACATTTTACATCCATTTGATATACTTTATAGTTCTTGTGTACTGCAAATGCAAGAAATAATCTGACTGCCTCAATTCTAGCTATCGGTGCAAAGGTTTCATTGTAATCAATTCCCTCTTTCTATGAATATCCTTTGCACACTAATCTTGCTTTGTTTCTGATTACCTTACCATCTTCATTAAGTTTATTTCTAAATACCCATTTAGTTCCAATTACATTTTTGTCTTTAGGTCGGGGAACCAATGTCCACGTATTGTTCTTTTCAATTTGTTCTAATTTATCTTCCATAGCTTTAATCCAATGTTTATCTTCACATGCCTCAATAAAAGATGCTGGTTCAATTTGAGAAATTAAACATACCTCTTCATTTTTTAGTCTTCCTCTTGTCATAACTCCTTGATACTTATTCCCAATTATCTAACATTTAGAGTGATTTGGTCTTACATACCTAGGTGTGTTCACTTGTTGTTGTTCTTCTGTCACTATGGAATTCTCTGATGATCATGCCAGAGTGACTGGATCAATATTCTATACTAGTGCACTCTATATAGGTTCATTTGTGATCATCCCAACTGCCGGTTCAGAATCCATAGACCTTGAATTTCCTCTAAAGTTTTCATCTCTCTTTACATTTGCATTCTCAATGATTTTCTGCAATCTTTTATTAAAACATCTATATACTTTTCTCTTAGATGAATAGCCAAGAAATATACCTTCATCACTTCTAGGATCAAATTTGCCAATATACTCATTTCTCCTAATGTAACATTTGCTTCCAAATATTCTGAAGTATTTAAGAGTAGGAATATTACCAAACCATAATTCATAGTGTCTTACCGGTTTCACCTTTCATGTAAACTCTATTGAAAGTGTAAATCATTGTATTCATTGCTTCTCTCCAATACACATGACATAGATTTGCTTCTGATATCATGCTTCTAGCTGCATCCAGAATAGTTTTGTTCTTCCTTTCCACAACTCCATTGTGTTGAGGTGTCCGGGGTGGTGATAGTTATCTTCTAATTTCATTCACTTAACAAAATGTATTGAACTCCTTAAATGTAAATTCACCTCCTTGATCCAATCTTAAACATTTGATTTTCTTAGCGGTTTCATTCTCTACCATTGCTTTGAATAATTTGAATTTCCCAAAAGCTTCTGATTTCTCCCTGTGAAAAGTAACCCAGCACATTCTAGAATAATCATCAATGATTATCATAAAGTATCTATCTCCCTATAGACTTCTTGTTCTTGTCGGACCACACAAGTCAATATGAATTAAATCAAGAACATTATTGGATTTTTCAGAAATACTCTTAAAAGTTGTTCTAACTTTCTTTCCCATTTGACATTCCTTACATGCCTGATTAAGAGGTTCTACAATCTTAGGTAAATCCCTTACTACCTTAGATGAACTATTTTTTTAATGCAATCAAAATTCACATGACAAAGTCTTTTATGCCATTACCAACTTTCATCAATATGTGCAATCAAGCATGTCTTTTCATTGTTATTCAAATGAAAGATATTACCTCTAGTCTGATTACCGGTTGCAATCTCCAAACCAATTGTATTCATGATTTTGCATTAACCATTCTTAAATTGTAACTAAAATCCCTTTTCAACTAATTGACCAACATTCAAAAGATTATGCTTCAAACCTTCAACATAATAAATGTTGTCAGTATTGTGCTTACCATCAAAAGATATAGTGCCTTTTCCACTAATAAAACAAGCTTTGTCATCCCCAAATCCTAGTAGACCTCCATTGTATTCTTGAAAAGATAAGAATTTACTTTTATCACCAGTCATATGATGTGAACATCTAGAATCTATAATCCATTCATCCTTTTCTTCAATTTTAGCTGCCAGGGCCTTCTCTACTAATGGAACAGTAGGTGTTGCTTGATTGCCCATCCATTGTATGTCGGTTCTTCATCAGAGGCATCAATAACTCCTTCATCAACATAGTAACATGATTTGTCTCTATTCTTCTTAAATCTATATCTCTGATATTCAGGGTTAGGCTTATATGTTCTTTTAGCTTCTTCTCTTAATCTTGCATGTCTATTAGGACATCTAGATGCCATTTGAACAACTTTATTGCAGTTAAAACATTTAAATGGTGCTTTATTGTCATACTTACTTCCAATAGGACCTTTAGTAATTTTCCTTACAAATAGTGCTTCAAGTTCTTCCAATTCTTCATTTTCCCTCTTGATATCTTAAAGTTCTCTTGCATAAAGTACTTTCCAATCAGATTTATCAGATGATAATGATGATGTAGATGATGATGCTTTGAAGGCTAAATATGTCTTAATTGTAGCAATAGGACCAAATTCCTCAAGCTCAAATGCTAAAAGTTTTCCAACCAAGGTATCTCTAGATACTGAAGTATTAGGCATTGTTCTCAACTCATTAATAGCAGTTACTTTCATTTTGTATGTCAGTGGCAATTCTCTCAAAACTTTAGAAACAATTTCATCTTCACTTAAGGAAGCTCCACAACATTGAATTCCCAAAACAATTTCATTAACCCTTTCCATAAAAGAAAAAATTATTTCATCTTCTTCCATTTTCAAATTTTCATACCTGAACCAAAAGCATTCCTTTTTTGTGATTTTGATAGTGGTATCTCCTTCATTCAATGTCTCCAATTTATCCCAAATAGCTTTAGTAGTAGATCGGTCTGATAATTCCATGATTTGCTGATCTGACAAGGCGTCAAGAGTGCTTCTCTTGCTTTGCAATAATTCTCTTGATCCTTACCCAATGTTGGTGGATTAGGTTGATTCAATGTAGGACCAACATAGCCATTCTTTGTAACATCCCATATGTCTTTTCTAATGCACTTCAAATGTGTCTCCATTATGAACTTCCATATACCATAGTTAGTTCCATCAAGTTTCAGACTGTCCTTCTTGAAAAATTTAGTTGCCATAGAATCTCCTCAAGTTGTTAAACTTCTACAAAAAGAGGACTTAGCTTTGATACCAATTGTTAGGACCCGAAGGCAACTAAGAGGGTGGGGGAATGAATCAGTTGTCTATTAATTGCAACCCAAATATAACTTAATCAAACTTGATACTTAATACCGGTAAAGAAAACTGAACATCGGTTAACACATTAATAATTAATATCAATACCAGTGAAACTTTATGCATGAAACAAAAAGAGAAACAACATCCACAACATATAAAATAGAGATTTGTATGTGGAAACCTTGTAAGGGGAAAAAACATGATGGGAAACCTTACCCATAATCAGAAGATACTATTGCAGATAGTATGTGTGTACAAATGGGGTTTGCACATGCAGAGAGGCCAACCACCTAGAACTCACTACTCAATCACAAAATAGGAGTCACACTGACTACAATTGGATGATTAAATCCAATGATAATGTACTTCTCAAAGTAGCATCTCCAATGCTACATTCAGTATCGGTTAAGCTCTGATAATCACCTTCTCTATGGTCTGCTCATATGATCTTCTATATTAGCACATACAATACCATAACCATATACCTTCTATCTATTACCTCACTTACTTCATCATCTCACAAATGAGATCTTACATATAACCAAAACCTAAGACCAAATGTGAGGTCAACTAATTAAGAATATTACAATAAAATTAACTACAGCAAGTCAAGATTCGATGGATCATGTCAGCTCAATACAATTATAATAGTATCCAATTGATTAAATCATCTCCATAACGTGTCATGCTGATCTAGAATAGATAATACATGCCGGTCCATAACCCAGACCAATTTGCCGGTAACCATAAATATGTCATCCCAATTAGACCAATAACCAAAGTACCAAAACCAAGTGTCCAAACCATATCTCAGACATAACCAAGTGATCTCTAGATGATAACAAGTCATCCATAGTGTCGGTGAACAATATAACCTGTCGATGAACCCAATACCAGTGACTGTGCATAAGTCACTAAACTTGCCAATGAACATAATGTTCCAGTTCAATATAATCAAAGATCTCTAGAAGGATAAGTGTTGATAAGTGTTAACTTCAATGACAAAACCAATGCAACACATCCATAATACCAATACTCTTTAGTGATGACCATTATGCTCTAGGCGGTGTGCCTTTCTGCAAGTGCAGGCCCCTGTTTTATGTAATAGCTTTTCATATGATCAATGAACTAATATTGTGGGTCACAAATCCCACTATGGTTCTTCCTCATTGAGGTTTTCCACATATAAATTCTATGTGTTATGGTGTTACTTATGTGGATGGTTTATTTACTTCTTGTTATATTCTTATTTGTTTACCATTACATACATTCATGGTTTAGAAAGTTAAAAACTATTCGACAAAACATTGATTCAGCCCCCTCTTAGTGTCCTCAAATCCCAACAATTATTTACATGAACTTGAAGATATCTAAATAAGTAACCTTTAAGGATTTCAGGTACTCATTCTAGCCTCTTAGGAAACAATCCAAAACATTTATTAGGGGATTGTACATGAATGCATGAACTTCAAGACTTTGAAGATCAGATGGTATGGGTTTACCTAAGGCACTTATTGCATCTTGTTGTGCTCCTAGAAAGGTGTCCATCTGGGGACTTATCAAACTTCTCAGTTC